>NC_135488.1:49047400-49306026 GCF_052094955.1 Ictidomys tridecemlineatus
TTTATTAGTGATAACACAGTGTACATCTTCAGTTTTATTATTTAAAAAACATTGTTTTCCCTTTTAAATATCCATGTAGGACTGTGCTTAAGCTACACTCTCCTGCCAGGTGTTTAAGACCAATTTAATCAAAACTGACCTTGTTCTACCTACTCTTAAAAGTCAGCTGAGATTCTTTAGAGATCACTTTCCTCTACCAATGGCACTATCTGCCAGCATGGGTCAGAGTACTGGTGACCATACATTGCTTCTCTTGGAAGCATCAAGGACATTTCTCCCTCCAATGACCCTCTTTGAGAATGTATACTGGTTGGCTTCTTGTTCTCTCAAACTCAGGGGCCTGGCTGACCTTAGAGAACAAGGATAAAACTTTTGGCTGCTTTTTCTGTGGCCCTTTTACTTCCTTGTCTTTTTTTCTCCAAGTTTCTGGTTTTAAACACCCAGCAAGCCAATATTACCTGTTGTAAAGAGGGAATAACAGGTTACAACTTTAATATCTATAATTACAGTTATCTCATTTAATTGGGATTAGTACTAGTACTGGAAGTCAGCCCTACATTTGTCTACACTATAGGTGATGGTCTATAATCACAAATTAATTCAGGTTGTTATATTAGAAGTTATACTTCTGAAACAAAACCCATAAACAAAGGCATTTCTGAATATTGGTGACAAATCCTCTGAAAGAGAGATGAGGAAAACTAACCAATTTACAATAGCCTTAAAAAAAAAACTTGGGAATCAACCTAACGAAAGAGGTGAAAGACCTCTATAATGAAAACTACAGAATACTAAAGAGAGAAATTAAATAAGACCTTAGAAAATGAGAGATCTCCCTTCTTCTTGGATAGGCAGAATTAATATTGTCAAAATGACAATACTACCAAAACCATTATACAGATTTAATGCAATTCCAATAAGAATCCCAATGACATTACCCATATAAATAGAAGAAGCATTCATTGAATTCTTCCTGAAAAATAAGAGACGCAGAATAGCTAAAGCAAGAAGAGGGAAGCAGGTGGCATAACTATACCAGACCTTAAACTATACTACAGATCAACAAAAACAGCATGGTATTGGCAACAAAATAGACTTGTAGACCAATGGTACAGAATAGCGGACACAGAGACTAACCCACATAATTACAGTTATATTAGACAAAGGTGCCAAATCATACATTTGAGAAAAGATAGCCTCTTCAACAAATGGTGCTGGGAAAACTGAAAATCCTTATGCAGCAAAATAAAACTAAACCCTTATCTCTCACTATGCACAAAACTGAAAGTGTATCAAGGACCTAGGAATTAAACCAGAGGCCCTGCATCTAATATAAAAAAAAGTAGGCCAAAATATCCATCATATTGTACTAGGCCCCTACTTCCTTAGTAAGACACCTATAGCACAAGAATTAAGATGAAGAATTAATAAATGGGATGGATTCAAACTAAAAAGCTTCTTCTGAGCAAAAGAAACAATCAGTGAAGTGAATAGAGAACCTACTGCTTGGGAGCAAATATTTTACCACTTGCACATTAGATAGAGCACTAATCTCTAGGGTATATATATGAACTCAAAAAGCTAAACACCAAGAAAACAAATAATTCAATCAATAAATGGTTTAAGGACTTGCATGAACAGACACTTCTTAGAAGAGGATATTCAGTCAATCAACATATATATGAAAAATACTCATCATAACTAGCTATTAGAGTGATGCAAATCAAAACTAAGCTAAGATTTTATCTCACTCCAGTCAGAATGGCAGCCATTAAGAATACAAACAATGACCCCAACTAGAGGAGGAGCCCAGCCTCCCGCCTGCAAGGTAGGCAGACCACTCGACCCGGAGGAGGGGCCCAGCGGCCCACCTGCATGATAGACCACCCCAACTGGAGGAGGGGCCCAGCCACCCACCCGTGTGGTCACCTGACCAAGCTCTAAACAAACATAAGGTTTCCCCAACAACCCCCACCTCATCAAACACCTTATGAGAAAAACTGATGGAACTTATCTTGGAAAATCCCACCAACCCTTAAAACCCACCCACCGGTGGGCGTGGCTACCAGCTCGGTTCTGCAGCAGATCAGGCACCTGGTTTACATCTCAGAGAATAAGAGTAGAGAGGCCACAGGTGGAAGCTCAAGTCCTCTCACACTGACTACCACCACCACCGAACCCAGAGACTCAAGCTGGAATAGACAACGCCACCAACTGGAAGAAAAGAAAACAGAGTTCTGAGAGACATTTTTCTTTCTTTCTTTATCTTCTCGCTCTCTTTTCATCCATTCATCCAATCTCCTCTACCTTTCCCCCTCTGGTTCTCGCAACCTCAACATATGTAAAACCAAGAATTGTGCATGAAAAAGGTCTTTAACAACTGAATCACAAGAATAATATAATATAGAGGAATTGCATATGCCCCACACCTCCCTCTCCCCTTTTTATTTATTTTCTTTTTTCTCTTCTTTTTCCCGCTCTCTTTTTTCTTTCTTTCCTTGTTATTTGTTTTTCTCCTTCTTACTCCCTCTATCCCACTTACAACCCCCTAAACTTTACTATTTATAAGTAGGGTAATCTTATAAATACAGATAGGGAATTTGAATCTATACCTTCTCCCATAAATTACCTATTTTTGGTTAGAGCTTTCCAAAGTTACTAAGTTAGATTAACTCCATACCCTCCCTCCTTTCCCCCTAAAAATAACATCCTAAACCTATTTCAAATGCTGAAAAATAATGGATTCCAACCAAGAATACTGTATCCAGCAAAATTAAGCTTCAGATTTGACAATGAAATTAAAATCTTTCACGATAAACAAAAATTAAAAGAATTCGCAGCCAGAAAACCAGCACTGCAAAGCATTTTGAGGAAAACACTACAAGAAGAGGAATTGAAAAACAGCACCCAAAACTAACAGTGGGAGGTATCTCAGTAAAGGGGGAGAAAAATTGCCAAAGAGGAAAAACTAGCCAAATTAAAATAAATAAATAAATAAGCATGACTGGAAGTAGAAACCATATGTCAATAGTAACCCTAAATGTTAATGGCTTAAATTCACCAATCAAGAGACATACACTAGTAACCTGGATTGAAAAAAAAAAAACAAACAAATCCAACAATATGCTGCCTACAGGAGACACATTTGATAGGAAAAGACATACATAGACTGAAGGTGAAAGGTTGGGAAAAATCATATCACTCATAAGGACCTCAGAAACAAGCAGGAGTGTCCATACTCATATCAAATAAAATAGAAATAAAGCCAAAGTTAATCAAAAGGGATAAAGAAGAACACTACATTCTGCTCAAGGGAACCATACACCAACAAGACATATCAATCATAAATATATATGCCCCAAACAATGGTGCAGCTATGTTCATCAAAAAAACTCTTCTCAAGTTCAAGAGTCAAATCGACCACAATACAATAATTATGGGAGACTTCAACACACCTCTCTCACCACTAGACAGATCTTCGAAACAAAAGTTGAATAAAGAAACTATAGAACTCAATAATACAATTAATAACCTAGACTTAATTGACATATATAGAATATACCACCCAACATCAAGCAGTTACATTTTTTTCTCAGCAGCACCTGGATCCTTCTCAAAAATAGACCATATATTATGTCACAGGGCAACTCTTAGGAATTATAAAGGAATAGAGATAATACCATGCATCCTATCTGATCATAATGGAATGAAACTGGAAATCAACGATAAAAGAAGGAAGGAAAAATTCTGCATCACTTGGAGAATGAACAATAGGTTACTGAATGATCAATGGGTTACAGACGACATCAAAGATAAAATTAAAAAATTCTTAGAGATAAATGAAAACACAGACACAACATATCAGAATCTATGGGACACAATGAAAGCAGTTCTAAGAGGAAAATTCATTGCTTGGAGTTCATTCCTTAAAAAAAGAAAAAAACAACAAATAAATGATGTCACACTTCATCTCAAAACCCTAGAAAAAGAAGAGCAATACAACAGCAAAAGAAGTAGAAGGCAAGAAATAATTAAAACCAGAGCTGAAATCAATGAAATTGAAACAAAAGAAACAATTGAAAAAATTGACAAAACTAAAAGTTGGTTCTTTGAAAAAATAAATAAGATTGACAGACCCTTAGCCATGTTAATGAAGAGAAGAAGAGAGAGAACTCAAAATACTAGCATACGGGATGAAAAAGGCAATATCCCAACAGACACTTCAGAAATACAGAAGATAATCAGAAATTATTTTGAATCCTTATACTCCAATAAAATAGAAGATAGTGAAGGCATAGATAAATTCCTTAAGTCTTATGATCTGCCCAGATTGAGTCAGGAGGATATAGACAACCTAAACAGACCAATAACAATAGAGGAAATAGAAGAAACCATCAAAAGACTACCAACTAAGAAAAGCCCAGGACCGGATGGGTATACAGCAGAGTTTTACAAAACCTTTAAAGAATAACTAACACCAATACTTTTCAAGCTATTTCAGGAAATAGAAAAAGAGGGAGAACTTCCAAATTCATTCTATGAGGCCAACATCACCGTGATTCCTAAACCAGACAAAGACACTTCAAAGAAAGAAAACTACAGACCAATATCTCCAATGAACATAGATGCAAAAATCCTCAATAAAATTCTGGCAAATCAGATACAGAAACATATAAAAAAGATTGTGCATCATGATCAAGTAGGATTCATCCCTGGGATGCAAGGCTGGTTCAATATACAAAAATCAATAAATGTTATTCAGCACATCAATAGACTTAAAGATAAGAACCATATGATCATCTCGATAGATGCAGAAAAAGCATTCGACAAAGTTCAGCATCCCTTTATGTTCAAAGCACTAGAAAAACTAGGGATAACAGGAACTTACCTCAATATTGTAAAAGCTATCTATGCTAAGCCTCAGGCTAGCATCATTCTGAACGGAGAAAAATTGAAGGCATTTCCTCTAAAATCTGGAAAAAGACAGGGATGCCCTCTATCACCACTTCTGTTCAACATAGTTCTCAAAACACTGGCCAGAGCTATTAGACAGATGAAAGAAATTAAAGGCATAAAAATAGGAAAAGAAGAACTTTTCTCACTATTTGTGGATGACATGATTCTATACATAGAATAGCATATATCAAACTGAGGAATGCAATTTAGAGAAAATACAGTATATAAAGGAAACTGCATAGGTTACTCAATTCAGGACCTTACAAGAATATAAGTAATTTTTATCCACATACTAACAATTCAGAAGTCCCACTGTAAAGTTATAGGAGTTATTATAGGGGCTGAGGCATGTAGCTCAGTGGTAGAACACATATTCAGTAGGTGCAACGCCCTGGGTTTAATCCTCAACACTGGGGAAAGAAAAGTTATCATAATCATGATCTTTGGCTTTCCTTGACCTGAGAATAATAAAACCAAGTCAGTTAATGTCTGAGCACTACTGGTTAATAGAGCTGTGTGTCCCCCGTGTGATTAACACAGTCTGTAGCCTTTTCAGATTGACTTCTTTTAGTGAGCATTTTACATTTAAGTTTTTCCCATATCTTCTCATAGCTTGTTAGATCAATTCCAAATAATGTTCCATTACCCAAATGTATCACAGTTTATCCATTCATATATCCAGGCATTTTGGTTGTTCCAGGAGTTGGCAATCATGACTAGAGCTTCTATAAATATTTGTATGTAGGTATTTGTGAAGATAAGTTTTCAACTTCTTTGGATAAATACTAAAGAGCATGGCTGTCAGACCATATGGCAGAAGTAGATTTCATTTTGTAAGAAACTACCAAATTGTCTCCCAAAGTTATTCTGCCATTTTGCATTCCCATCCACAGTGAGTTTGAGTGTCTCTTAATCCACATCCTTTCTAATACTTGATGTCATAGTGTTCTGAATTTTGACCCTTCTAATAGGTGGATAGTGGTTTCATTGTTCCAATTTGTATTTCCCTGATATTGGGCATGTCTTCATGTGCTGATTAGACATCTGCATGTTTTTCTCACATCTTGTGGGGTTTGTGTGTGTGTGTGTGTTTTGAATATGTACAAATAGATTACACCCAATTTCATCCTGAGCCCAAAGAAGCCAGATAAAAATCCATACCTTAGAGTAGTAAGGAAGCTCCCAGGAGCACACTTATCACAGTGCAGAAAAGCTTGCCTGGGCATGTAGACTGGTCACAGGGAAAGGAGGTAGGTTCTGAAGGAGTTTGGAATCTGTCCGTCTGATCTCCAGGACTCTGAGGACTGCTGTCTGCAGTATGAAGTTCTCCTATGCACTAGACTTTGCCCTGAGGATACAAAAGAAAGAAAGATGAACTAAAAAAATATAAAATCTGACACAGAAACTAGGCAGAGCACTGCAGTCTACAAATGATAAACTAAAGTGTGCTGTGAGAACATTCAACAGGATCCTGCTGCAGTCTGAATGTTGATGTTTTCCCAAAATTCATATGGTGGAACCATATAGCCAGCATGATAACATTAAGATCCAAGACCCTGGGTAGTGATTAAACCATTGGAACTCAACCCTCAAGAGTGGGAGCAGAGACCTATGAAGGAGGCTCAAAGGAGGTCCCTGGATCCTCCTCCTATCTGAAGATACAGCGACAAACTAAGGTCTTGGAAGCAGAGAGTAAGACCAAACAGACCCCGAGTCTGTCAGCCATTTGATCTTGTGTTGCAATAAACTTTTGCTGCTATAAATTACCAAGTCAATTTTGTTAACACTGACCCAATGGGCCAAGACAGAGGCCTAACTAGGGACAATAGAGGAAGCTTCCCCGGGAACAAGACAGACTGACATTTAAACAAGCAGGCATTAAGGATGAGGGATGGATAGATTGAATTATGTAAAGCCCAAGAAAATCCATTTAATGGACTTGATTCCAATAAGGCCAAAGTGAGAGTTGGTGGGCACTGAATTATGTAGTTCTAATATCTCATTTTAAGGATTTAGACTTGTCTCCTAAGACAATGGAAAGGCATCAAAAAGTTTTAAGTAGAAGAGATGCAAGGGTAGAGGCCATAAATCAAAACTGAAACAGCTGCTTTTGGCAAACTCTGAAAAGATGGTTTGGGCAACTCTCCAACAAATTAGAACATAAAAGGAAAATGGGACTGTCTTTCCCTGGCTTGGTGATACGGAGTCCATACAGCTTTACTTCCTGGAGGACCCAGCAAATCACTGTGTCAGGAGAATGTGGGGCAGGGTGGAGGTACTCATGCTATTGAGCAGGCAGAGTAAGCAAAGGCGTTTGTCTGAGCTGCCACCCCCCTTGCTCACCCTTGTCCCCTAGTCTGTCTCAACCCTAAATATAACAGAAAATCACTTACAGAATTTATAAACATTGTACTTTTGCTGGAAATTTGGGGGCCACCTGAATTTTCATAATGGCAACAAATACAACAACATTGAAGAGCAGATTTGTTACAAGTCTTCTAGCATCCCTGGTCCCCTCAAAATCTCATGGGCTTCGTCCTCCTGCCTACTAGAATACCAATTCCACTATGGCAGATAATCTTTATCTGTTTTGGTGTATCAGTGAATTCCTATCTAGTACCTAGGGCAGGGTCATGCCTATTTTAGGAACTCAAAAATGTTTGTCCACTAAAACAATAAACCTTCATTTCCCATTGCCTCTGTTTCCTAGACTTCCTTCTAGGAACTCCATTTTCTCAATTCCTTATAAAATAAGTTTGAACCTCCTCTTCTTCAGAGCTGCCCTTGAATACCCAAAGATTCATTAATATGCTCTGACCAAGAACCTTGATGCCCCACCTTCCACAGAGGGAGGAGATGGTCGAGAATAGGATTTCAGGCTTCCCTACCCCTAAAGTTTCTGTAAAAAGTCAATGTGGAACTAAATAACCTACCTTTTACACAACTAGTCACAAAATTGTCTCTTTTAAGTAACTAAAATAATGTGTATACACATTATCTTTCCTACTTTCACCAACATGAAACAATATTAATGAAAATATCAACATACTCTCTTAAAAGTGCATAAAAATACATTTCATTTTTGTATTACATTAAGTTTTTTTTAAAAGCATAGTGCTTACTCTTGCTTTATAAAATAGCATGACTTGGTATTTAAACTTTGTTCAGTGGGTCTCTTTTTTCCTCTGAATATATGTGTTCATTGTAGAAAATGAAATCTATATAGCTAAATATGAATACTTACATATATACATGTATATACATATGTATACACAAATATGCACACACTCATATATATACTTATAAAAAATTAAATAAGTCATAATCCTTTCCTAAAGTTTCTTTTTTATGCCCCAATATATACATGGTTTGAATTCTACTATATATACAATATTGTATCTTGATGCCTTGTGAATTGCACACTATGGTATACTAACTAAAGCATATTCATTCCACATTTATAATACAATAATGTACTTTTTTATAAAGAGTTCAGTAAAAACAAAAATATCACTGGGCCAGCTTTTCAGTAGAGGTTTGATTTTGAACTAAAGGAAGAGGGAAGGGAATCTGGGGAGAGAGAAATTTGCGGCAACAGAAGAGGCTGTCTGCAGGAGAGAGGAGCAGTCATTTGAGTGAAGCAAAATATTTATACTGAAGAGAAATGTAAGAGGTCCGTGGGAAGATATGCTGGAGACCCAGTATTGTGTTGCTCTAGAAGAAAGAAAGTTGAAGTATGCTGACGGGCAGTCAGGTGTAGCTGTATCAGCAGTCTCAGCTATGGAATAGAAAGAGGTGCACTGGATTCTACTGGATACCCATACAACATTGTTCTATAGTTATTTTAATTTCATATATACATATTCTGAACATATATGTGAATATATATTGCAATATTTTCCAAGGCATAACTTTTTTCCTGCATAAAGAAACATCTTTGATTTATTCCAGAAATGCTGAGAGCCATAGCCAAGTAGGAATGACGCATGGCATTTTTGGATTGAAAGGTGACCCTGCTCAGGGATTTGGGTGGCTCTGGGTTTAGGGTGGATCCTGCTGGAATAGGGTGGCTCCAGGTTTAGGGCTGATCCTGCTGGGATTAGGGCATATCCTGCTGCCTCAGGCGCCCGCTCCTTGAGTTCCCATGCAGAGCCCGGGAGTGTAGAGTGTCATAAGAGTTCTGGAATAAAGAGTTGCTGTTGGAGTCTACAAGATTTTGTGGTGGCTTGGTTATTTTGTGCCCAGCCAGACTGCGGCACAGAAAAAGTTCTTATTTTTAAGATACTAGGACAAAAACTCTTTTCAGGTAATGGAACTGACTAAATTTACTCTAATTTTGCAAATGTAACTCTTTGTTGCCAACAAGCTTCCTGCAATCCTGTAATCAGTGCCCATGCAGTAACTTCCATTCCCATCATGGAAAATGTGAAGAAAACATACAAAGTTCTTACTTTGCATCATAATTTACCTTCAGTGTAGAGATTATTTTTAACTGTTGGTATATAATCTTCTGTCACTTTTCCTGAAATTTTTTCCAAGAGTTTATTTTCTGGCTGTAATTTAGCAAAAGGCAAGTCAAAATGCCTGCTGGGAAGGATTACATTTATTCCTGTTTTGAATTTACACAATAAAAACTCAATCCTATAATTGTGATTTTTAAAAATTACACTAAGATTCTATCTCAGCAATTTAAGAAAGAAAAATGGAAGTCACGGGAAAGTGTGCTGCATTCTAGTGCATGTTTGTTTTTAATTATGAGTATTCATCTATCATACAAAACCCACTTATGTCATGGGACACTTAGGCTTCTGGTCAAAGGCATTAGGTTTTTTTTTAAACCCACATTTAAATTATTCATAAAACATAATTAAACTCAATATTTTTAAATTGCCTAAAAAAAGATTTACTTTATTCTTATTCTACTTTACTTTTAACATCAACCAAAGTTCAATTCAGCCCACTAAAATTATCAGAGCCCACTGTGCCGCTCAGTGTTGTAAGCACCAATGACCAGCAGCAAACAAGGTAGATGTGGCCCCCAGCATTACATTCTAGAGCTGGGAGCACATACCAAATCATTAGAAAACTGAGTAGCATGATTAGTTATGATAACAAGAGCTGTGAGGAAGATAAATAGGAAGCACCGATGATGAGGTGTGGTCATTAGATAACCTGGGGAAGAGATTCCTTTCTAAGAAGTTGATAATTAAATGGAGAACAAATTGTTTTATAAAAATGATAGACTCAGCCTTTTATTGTTCTGGTGGAAGTATTTTCATATTCAGAGGCTTTGAGGTGATCAAAAGAAGCCTTTGAGGCTGGAGAGCTGTGAGCAATGGGGAAATCTGCACTTGCTGAACTGGAGAAACCAGTAAGATGAAGCAGGGCCTGGTGGGCCAGGGTAAGGGGTTTGAGTCCAAGATTTGTTCTTATGGAGATCATTGATGACTACAGACAAAGTAAGCTACTCACAGACAGAGGAAATACGTGTTATTCTATGGAACAAAGTGGACCTATGTAGTAAGTCCTTGTGTATCTGAGCTGAGCTAGGGCAGTCTGATGTCTCCCCTGGTTAATTCCCTGAGCTTATCTGAAGTAAGCATCAAATACAGTAGCTTCACCTGGACTATCACTATTAAAGCATCCTGTGGTTATTCATGAACATACTACCTGAGTTGAGGCCCCAAGAAATAGATGACTTGTAAAACATATGTGCTTCCTCTTAAATATCCTGAAATGAAATTGATATATAATGCTGTCTACCAAGATACTTTAAAAAAATCAATGTAATATCTCAACTGTATTATAAGGAAGAAATCAAAGAAGGGCACAATGCCTGTAATTCCAGCAACTCAGGAGTCTGACAAGGAGGATTGCATGCCTGAAGCCATCCTGGACGACTTAAAAAGAACATGTGTCAAAGTAGAAAATAAAAAAGGCTAGGGATATAGCTCAGTGGTAAAGCACTTCAGCGTTCAACCCTCAACACCATAAACAAAACACCCCTTTACTTTGAGCTGGAGGTGTAGCTCAATATAGAGTACTTGCCTAATACATGTAAGGCCTTGGGTTCAATCCCCGGTTCTGAAAAGAAAAAAAAATGATTAAAAGAAAGTCAGTTGATAATAAATTAATAAGTGTATTCATAGGCAATAAAAAGGCATGATTATTCTAGAAGATTCAATAAATTGGTGGATCCAGACACACATATAAGTTACCATTAATGCAGCAGCTATAGCCATCACAAATCATGAGGTACAGGCAGGGACACAGAAAAGTTGTTGATAAGGTCCCAAATAAAATGAATATACTCTTCCCTCAATCTACATGATAGATTCACTCTTGGAAATACTACTATCTCAAAATCATTCAACAATTAATTTCTGTTTACATGAAAAATAAGATTATAGGCTTAACAACTTATGAAAAACAGAATTTTACCCTTAGGAACTGCCACAGGGCTTTAGATATGCATATATAGCCAATTCTTCACAAGGATTGTGTCCCTTACCTTGCAGGAAGTCTTGGTATTGAAACTTCCAAATCATTGTGACAACAAAAACACCTTTGCAAATGTCCACAATGCCCCCAGAGAGAGAAAAACATCCCCATGGGATACCACTAGACTGAATGACAGAGAAAACACACCAAACGGTGTCCACCACATGGTCAATGCTCAATTTATAGAAGCCTGCCACATCCTTTTGGGTGCCAGCAAAGTAGAAACCATTCTCTTAAAGCTAGATGTGCCCTGGGTTAGAGCAGAGGAGGTTTAGTGTAGACTCAGGACAATAGGCCTTAATGAAGTGCTTTAAGTTTACTATTAATGACTTCAGTAGTAAAGCTATTAGCACTCTCTCCCAGGATTCATCAAACAATTAGGAGGAAAGGTTAAAAATAAATAACCCTCAGGACAATCATGAGCCAGAGAGGCACCCTGATGAGTCTTCTTTCTTAGTAGGACTTGGAAATTCCTAATGGAGAACAGATCATGGAGAATCAATCTACAAGGAAATCTCTTCACCATACCTTGAGTTAAAGGCTATTTCTGAAACAAACATGAGAACATCCTGGAGACAGGATGCAGTTAGCCTTATGTCCATCATTTAGTCTGCCAAACTCTCCAAAGAGATAACTGGAAAGAGAATTGTTCAATACCACGCTTCCAACTTCATCCTACGGGTGAACACTGACACACTAGACTCATGCCAGAACAGGGAGTGCTTCTAAAATATTGTAACCAATTCACAAATATTAATTGTCACTAATCTCTCTAATGAATGTCCATTTCCATCATCCATTATCTAAGTAACAAGCTGATGATTTCACTAATGAATAGCCTTTATCCTTAACTTTCATTATGCTGATGTTTTAAAATCTAGCATAAATTGGAATCAAAAATTGTGGAAGGCCAAAGTGCCATTTCTGAAATGTGGCTTTTTGGATTACATGCTAACCCCGGCCTTTCTTCCTTTAGACTTGGTATTGATGACAAAAGTGTCAAGAAAACAGACAGGGTAGCTCAAATTCACACAGGCAAACATTCATACAAACATCTGTTCACGCACCAAAGCATTTTAAAGTAAGGTACAGATATTACCTTATATAAAAGAGTCACTGTTGAACTCCCACTTGAGGCTCAACGTCATCTTTCTTGACAGTTACTGGTCATGGAATTCTAGCTTGTGATCAAAGATCAGGCTTAGACCACTCATTAGCCGTGAGGCAGTTAGAACTTTCCAAGCCTGTCTAAGCTCAACTTTCCTCATATGAAACATGATAATATGTGGTTAATATACATATGAAAGACAACCATCTATAGTGCTTAGATCAGTTCCCAACACTTTAGTGGGTACTCAAAATGTTTGTTATTGTGCTTAACATGTTTTACTTATCATTTTTGGGCTGACATTGCTGTGAAAGACCCTGAATTGATAACTCCATTTCCTTATCTCTCTGGGCATAGTGCTTCATATCACTTTTATATGGTAAGCCCTCCCAGGGTAATACCTCTAGGCTTCATGCTATAGCACTTCTTTGAGTCCTACAAAAATGAAGCAATTTGGAAACTTTCTTTTAAGGTAAAAGCTTATTAAGCATATGGTGGTGATTTTCTTCCTCTCTCTCTCTCTTCCCACCTACCATAGGATCTTTCACTTGTAGACTATAGTTTTTTTAAAAAAAATCTCACTTGCTGTCCATTTTTCACAATCCAATTACTGTGTAATGCACCATAAAGTGACTTTCTTCCACACTGTGCTACTGAACTTGTCTCTGAAAGGTTGTGAATTCTTTTCTATAACAGATCCAACAGTGTTTCCTCAGCCCTTGCCATTTTTTGGTTTTCGTTTGCTTAGTTGGTTGGGTTTTGATCCTGGGAGTTAACACAGGGCCTCTTGCATGCTAGGCAAGCACTCTAACACTAAACTATACATCCCCAGCCCCTAAACTGAATTTTAATGTCAATAAAATTCAAGTCACCGATGAAAGTCTCTGTGCTTTTAGAATGTACAATATTTATCATGGCCTCTGAACACACACACAAAAGGCAGTGTATGTAACTTACCAACACCAAATATATCTGGTTCATTCTCTTAGCAGATGTGGCTAATTAGTTTTGAAAAAGCTGTATTTCAAAATATATGCCATTTGATACCTTTAAGATAAAAAGGTTAACTGCTTATCTACTTTTCTAGTGTTTACCTTTTAATTATTTTACTGAGAAACTAACTCAATTTATTCTGCATTCACTATATTCTTATCATGAAGAGGAGAAAGGAGGCAAGACAGGGAAGAGCCCTACGTTAAGAGTCTGGGAGGAAGGCTGACCCTCTGCTGTCTCCACAAGAAAACTGGGGTTATTCAATACCTTCCATACAAGGATTCAGCAAAAAGGTCTTAGAAAATAATGAGGGTAGTTGAGGACCTAGGTTCTCCCTCAGTAGGTGGTTATCATTCACATCCTCATTAAAACTGTCATCCTGTGACCCCACAATTACCTCCCTGCATTCATGTCCCAGTGCAGTCAGTTTTGCCAGATTGTATCTTTTGCTCCTTCCGTCTTCATGCCAAAAGCATCCCTTTCTTGTTGGATGCTGTAGTCCTTAGCTGAAAGCCAAAGGAAGATGGATCTGGAGCATAAACTCAGATGATGAAAGGATACCTTAGATGGCATTCCAACTGGATAACCCTTGTGTTTCTTTCTGTATACTGTATCTCTGCTTCCCAAGAAATGAGTAACAACACAGGGAAAATTCTCTAAGCTACACCAAATAAATCTTTTATTAACAAGAAAATCACTTACTCAAAACACCAGGACCTACAGTTGAGGACACTGCTGTTGTGTTTTGCTTTGTTTTCAGAAGTGACAGATCCTATTCTTTCCAGATCACAGAATGCTCAGGGCCCTGCCTACCTGCCTCTCCTATAACTGGCTCTTTTTAGAAGTGGTTCAGCTCTTCGTGATTAGTCACACATATCGATGGCGATGAAAATACCTAAAGAAACCCCTTTACCTGCCTGAAATGGAGAGACAAAGCAACACTGTGAGCAAATAAGAAGCTAAAAATCTAAGAATAGTTGTCCTTCTGCCAAAAAAAAAAAATACAGTTCCAGAGTTGGAAATTTCCTAGCTTCATACCTAGTTATCTCACCTGTTTCCAAATTAATAGATGCAGTATGAAGGGGGAAAGCAAGACAGTCAACTTGGAATGTGACCCATGTTTTCAAAAGCTCCTCTCCTTTAGCAATGCAAATTTGTCCTGTGAGTATCTGTTACTTTCTTGGCACCTGTTTTCCTTATAAAGGGAATGCAGAGACAACACAGGCTTTGGAATTAAAAATGCCTTAATTGGAAACCTTGCTTCAGTTCTACAAGTTACAAAGCTGGATAATACATTTACCATCTCTGAACCTCAGTTTCCTTTTCTGTGAAGTGGAAATAAAATTAGGACCTAACTCATCTGTGTGCTGGTAAGATGCTATGCATATAAAGTACATAACTGAGATTTGAGTATTCAAGAGGAACTCAAAAGTTTTACCTATTTTAACTAAAAAATGAAATTGTTCCTTTATGATATTAACTGATACATTTTGGTAATTATATCTCATTTATATGTCTTCTAATCTCAAATGAAGGAATGTGTCTACAAAGGCATACTAACCTTTCACCTTAACTTGTACATTTTAAATGCATCCCTGAAATTCTTCCAAAATTAAAGGAAAAGTATTCCTTTATTAAGAACATGTAACTACTGTTGACAGCCAACCAGCTTGAAGAAGCATTTCTGGATTAACCACAGTGACCCATAATTAAGTAGCAGTACTTAGAGAAACACCTGATGTTCCCAAAAGCATTATTTCTCCTGGGGTCCTTGCTACCTCGCCACAGGCCAGGCCTAATGACGATATTTCCCTATGAAGAGCCATAGGAGCAGCAGAGCCCTCTGTGACAGCTGGGAGGACGTTGCCTTTCCCATCCTTGTTCCGAGTTTTGAGCTCAGATTGTTCTTCAAACTGGAGCTTCCTGGTGCCGCTGGAGTTTCTTTCTCCCGAGTTTGCCTGGGATTGTCATACTCTCCAGAGATCCTGTTCCAAAATGGCTCTGGAGTCACCTGCTGGGGACCTGCACAGCATGTGAGGGGAGAGGGGAGAACGTCTGGCCCCAGGAGAGGCAGGTCACTGGACTGTAGTGGCATGGGGAGGACAGGCCATGCAGGGGTCTGCCTGTGGCAACGCCCGTGTCTGGGGCACTCTTTGGGAGGCTGGGAGCAGAGGTCCATGCAAGGGGAAGTCTGGGTTCCCACTAGGTAGGAAGTCCTGTAGCTGGTGGGCAGGGCCTTCAGAATGATTTCAAGGGGAAGGAGGTTGTGCCTGTCATTATTGTCCCAGGGACATGAGCACCACTGCACTGTGCCCCTGTGCCTTGCCACTGTGGCTTGGGCAAGCACTGATTCAGCCTCTGGGAGCCCACGACTGACTAGGCAGGAGACTCATGAGAGGCTAGCCATCCTTCCTTCCCTGGCTGTGGGACAGAACATCCACCCAGCAGAGAGCCTCGCTCCCTTTGCCACCCAGCAGCTGTTTGTTGGAACCACTGCCAGGTCTAGCTGGAGCACCACCCATCCCCCACACGCCGGCAGGGAGAAGATAAAGGCCTGTTTTAATCCACCCACAGCATGATGGGCCCTGCAAAATCAAGAATCCATTTCATTGCTATTGTCACCATTAGAAATGATAGCCTGGCCTCGCTGTAAAAGGGGACAATGTGACTGATATTTAGTTGAAATAAAGCCTGGCTTTTTCCCGGATCTAGTTTGCAGATTTAGCTGATTAGCTCCATTCCTTTTTACTAGAACCTGGAGTGCACATTCCTCAGCCTGAGGGGATCTGAGCAAATGGAGAAGTTGGCAGTGCCCTCAGCCTGGCCTGGGGTTTGGTGCCCCCCGAGCTCTTATTTGCTGCTGGTTCTGTGGTGACAGAGCCTAAGCTAAGCCACCAGGATTTCTGTGTTTGGTTTATTTGTTTTAAAAAAAGAAATTTTGATTGTGAGGCTGTACAAATGCTTTTTGGGGTGAGATTGCTGTCAGGTCCATGCATACCACCTCAGAGAGAAGGGCATTCACAGCAGTCTCTGCCCTGTTTGCTCTTTGCCCTCCAAAGGAGACGGGAAACAGAGCTGGCTTTGTCTGAGGCTGAACGTGGAGTGACTGTGGGGGCCTTGGAATGGAGGCCCCCAGGGGAGGAGCTTATTTCTGATGAGATGGGGGACAGGGAGTCCTGTGGGCTGGCGGTGTCTGCAGAGCGGGGTGGCAGTCTCCCCGGCCAAGCTCCTGGGGTCACCTGCTGCTTCTGCCTTGTTGCAGTTAGTTGAAGCTCAGACACTTGGCCATGGCCTGGCCCTGCCATCTTTGATTGAGGGCTCACCTCCCCTTTCTTGGCACCCCTGCCGGGGGACTTGCTGCTCACTGCCTTCTCTAGTGGGAGGTAGAACTGGCCTTTGTATGGCAGATTTCTTACCTGGTTCTGGGTGGGACCTGTGTCTGATGGGTTGACATCATATAAAATCTGGGGTTTTGCTCAAAAACCACAGCACAAAGCATCTCCTGCAGGCTGAGGGCAAGGACCCAGCTCACCACAGCCACACGCTGGCTGCCAGGGTGCATCTCAGGTGCAAAGAGCTGGGGAGCCACCCTGAGAGGCCCCCGTTTTCCTGACCCCTTCTTACCTCTTTTGGGAACCATTATCCCTGGAACATAGGTCTCAGAAGTGGGCAGCAGTTTTCAGATCCACAGCTTTCGTTACCCCTCTGCTCCTTCTCACTGAGACAGTGCCCAGCCTGTCCCCTGTAATGATATTGCCTGCCTCACGCCCACCCCTTCAGGAGGCCCTTGGAGACAGAGGGCCGGACAAGTGGCTTTCGCTTGTTGCTGCAAGAGGCTTGTTTTTCCAATGGCTTGTACTTGTTCTTTTTAGTTATACAGGACAGTGGAGTGTATTTTGACAATTACACGTACATGGAGTCTAACTTCCCGTTCCTGTGGTCGTACCTGATATGGAGATTCACTGGTCATGTATTCACATATGAATATAGGAAAGTTATGTCCCATTCAATCCACTGCCTTTCCTGTTCCCATCTCCCTCTCTTCCTTTCATTTCCCTTTGTCTAATCCAATGGATTTATTTTATTCCCCCAACCACCCCTGTTTTGAGCTAGCATTCACAGATCAGAGTGAATATTCGGCCTTTGTTTGGGGGATTGGCTCATTTCACTTAACATGATAGTCACTGGTTCCATCCTTTCACCTACAAATGCCATAATTTCATTCTTTGAGGCTGAGTAATAATAATACCATTGAATATGTACCATATTTTCTTTATCCATTCATCTATTGAAGGGCACCTAGGTTGACTCTATAGCTTAGCTATTTTGTGAATTGAGCTGCTATAAGCGCTGATGTGGCTGTCACTGTGGTATGCTTATTTTTAGTCCTTTGGGTATAAACCATGGAATGGGATAACTGGGTCAAATGGTGGCTCCCTTCCAAGTTTTCTGAGGAATCTCCAGACTTCTTTTCCAGAGTGGTTGCACAATTTGCAGTCCCACCAGCAATGCCTGATTGTGAATTTTCCCCACATCCGCACCAACATTTATTATTGCTCATATTCTTGATGAGTGCCATTCTGATTGGAGTGAGATGGAATCTGCAGGGGGCCTTTGTAGGCCCTGAAGTGCGTGCACCTTCAGCCTGTTCTTGCTACTGAATTGTAATAGAGAACAGTGCTTCCTCTCGGAAGGGGTAGGGCTGTGCATGTTCCCTGGGATCTCAGCACAGGTCAGCTTCCCTGCCTCTCACCAGACACTGACCAGGGAGCATGGCGCTGATCCTGTGTTCTTTCTCCCCACTTTCCCGACCCTCTCTCTTCCTGGAGGTTTGGAACTGCAGGACTCTCACTGGGAACAAGACCAAGTCGTGGCAAAGAGAGCGTCATGGGGCTGGAAGGCCTGAGCACCTGTAAGTATCTTGGCAGACCTTGCCTGACCCGCAGGCCTGCCAAAGGTGGCCGCAGCCAAGTCTGCCGGTGATTTAATGGCATCTTTGTAAACTGAGAAACAGGCTACTTAGAAGTGACAGCTGCTTCAACTCTGGCCCTGATCTTGCCCCTGCCAGAGCAGTCACAGAACATATGGCCAGTTGGTGTGCTCCCAACTAATGCAGCTGGTGTGAGACACTACCTTCCTCCCTGCCGCTGCCTGTGTCGCCACTGCACCCCTCCTTCCCAGGCCCTGGCCTCCTCGCCACCCCCCCAGGCCAGCCAGCAGAGTGACATGGTTGTGGTTGCCTCCCCAGCCCTGGGGGGAAGGGGCCAGCCAGCCATGAGACCTTACAGTGCTTCTGGGGTAGCTGCCTTGAGTGTGTGTGCTTTGGTTTGTCTCCTCCTTGAACCAGTTTGAACCCATCTTCTGCTGGGAGGGCCTTGACTTGCTGAGCAGGCTGCACCAGCCTCTGTGCTGCCCCTCATCCTGGCTGGGTCCCCGTGTCACTGCACGTGCTGTGTCAACATGTGTGAGAGCCACCTCCTGAGAACGTCATCACCTGTGGGTCACCTCAAGCCACGGCTGTCCTGGAAACCTCTGAGTCTCCAGGCTGAGACATGTGGCTGGCTGTAAGGGCACCTGAGGTTTCTTTTTTAAATATTTTATTATTATGGGTTTTTTAGCTGTAGATAGACACAATATCTTGCTTTATTTTTATGTGGTGCTGAGGATCGAACCCAGGGACTTGCACATGCTAGGTGAGGGCTCTACCACTGAGCCACAACCCCAGCCCAGCACCCGGGGCTTCTTGCACAAGTCCTCGTGTTGTGTTTCAGGGACCTGGAAGAGCGTGCCATCAGCCCTGTGCAGCTGGACACCTTTATCAAGATGGGGAATCTTAAGAAGCTGTAAGTACCTGGGCTTCCTGGGGCCTTTGTGAGCTTGAGGAAGAACTTCCACAGTAACAGACCCTTGCAATTGCTTTATGCTCACTTTTTCTAATAGCTATGATCATTGATGGGTGAATGTAAGTTAAATCGCTCTTTAAAAAAAATACAAGGGGAAATTGGCTTGGTGGTGCACGCCTGTCATCCCAGCAGCTCAAGAGGTTGAGGAAGGAGGATCACAAGTTCAAAGCCAGCCTCAACAACTTATTGAGGCTCTAAACAACTCAGCAAGACTCTGTCTCTAAATAAAAATGTCAAAAGGGCTGGGAATGGGACTCAGTGCCTAAGTGCCCCTGGGTTCAATTTCAATCCCCAGTTACTCTCTGCCCCCGCAAAAGAAGTGGTGCTTGCTTGGGATCAAAAGGTAGGCAATATCTTTGGGTTTTTTGATGGGGCAGTATTAAGGATGGAACTCAGGGGTGCTTAACCATTGAGCCACATCACAAGCCCTTTTTGAGACAGGGTATCACTAGGGCAATCCCCTGCCCCAAACAAACCAAACAAGTTCTGGCCTCAAACTTGAGATCCTCTTGACTCAACCTCCAAAGCTGCTGGTGTCACAGGTGTGCACCAACACACCCAGTGACAATCTTTTTCTTAAAGGGTGATGACGTGAATATTCTGGACTCTGGGCCACAAGCAAATCCTTGGCAAGCTTGTTAAAGCAGAAAGCAGCCATGAATAATACATAAAGGAACAGGTGAGGCTGTGTGCCATGGAATGTGTCCTGGCACAGAGCAGCAGCCTGCAGGCTGTGGTGGGCTAACTGCTGTTCTATGTAATGTCAAGTGCATTCTTTTCTAAAAAGTGGGTGATCACCCCTTTAATTACTTCAGGGACACATTCTCACATGCGTTTGCCTAAAGTGAAAAGTCTGCATGGAGAAGGGATTCTTGAATGAGCTGGGGTGGGTTTGAGCGAGCAGAGGCCCTGATGGATGCTCAGAGGTGGGGTGCCATGTAACCGGGGTTAGAGGAGCTCCGCTCAGCCATGGACCAGGCAGAGTGATGACCTCACCTCCTGCCACACACCACTGATTCTGGGACCAGTAGCACAGGCCCATCCCAGTGTCTCAGGAGGCCGATGCAGGAGGATCTTGAGTTCAAAGTCAGCCTCAGCAAGTTTGTGAGTCCCTAAGCCACCCAGTGAGACTCTGTCTATAAATAAAGTACAAAATAGGGCTGGAGATGTGGCTCAGTGGTTAAGCACCACTGGGTTCAATACCTAGCTCAAAAAAAAAAAAAAAAAAGATGAAATGCTGTGGCAAGTCCAGAGTCAGATCTCCCCGTCCTCCCCCAGCGCTTGCTGTCCCGTCACCGTTCCTTTAGGGCCTCTCCTAGGCGACTGTTGTGGAGCCTGCTCTGTACACCCCTTGAGTTCCTGCTTGGTTTGCTAGTGAGTAGCCGATAACTGGACACAGAAGTCCTTACGTCACCCCCATCAGCAATCCTGAGTCCTTCACCTAGGCCGAGTGTGTGCACGCTGAGCAGCACCCTCACTTCCTCCTGTGCATGTCTGCCAGCCCAGCCCAGGCAAGAAGTGAGGGCTCCCCCTGGGTCTTTCCAGGGTCTTTCCAGGGTGCGCTTATTGCCCTGTATGTGGATGTGGCCTTTCTGATTCCCAGGATCCTGGGGGACTCACAGGGCCTGCTGCTGGCATCTCATGCACCTGACTCTCCTTCAGTTTCTTGACCACTGTCCTGTCTGCCCCGACTGGTACAGTCACCTTGGACAGTGGCTCTGCTACACAGTGGTCACTATCTTCATCAGAAGCCTGGGGACAGGGCTTCCTGTGGTGGCCTTCTTCAAGAGTGGGGCTTTCCAGGTCGTGGCCCGACAGGTCACACAGTGACACTGCTCTGATGGGCTTTGGGGGGAGCTCCACCTGCCGCCTCCATGGTTGCTAACCGCTGAGTCTCAAGGCTATCACAGAGAAGGGTGGGGGCAGGTGGGACTTGGGGTAACTCACAACACCAGAGAGCTCCTCTCTCTTTCTAAGAGGACTCCATTTTCCTGAGTCCACGCCCAATGGATCCTTGTGTCTGGTTCCCCAGAAATCAGCACACTTGATCCTTTCCATTTTGTCAGTTCTCTCATCATTTTAAGGGAGTTCAGATTTCTGCAAGTTATGACATTCTGGAAGGCATCCTGCCAGAGTCCTTTGTGCAGCCACAACAAGTGTCACCTTGTGTGCCTGTGCTGAGTGTGAGAGCCAGCAGTGCCGTGGGACGGGCCTCCCGGAGACTTCTGGAGGCTAGATGACTGAGCACTGGGGCCCATGTCCAGTCAGGGGTGTGCTCACGGCCTCACCCGAGCAGGGTCTGGTGTCCCAGGCTCTGACAGCGTCTGGCCCAGTTTTGTGCCAGCATGAGAGCAGCTGGCTCCTGTCTCCTCACGGTGGCCCTTTTCTCCCAAAATGACTTCCCAAAGCCACAGATCATCACCCACAGTAGGCAAGGACCTCCAGTTCACGTGCTCAGCAGTCAGCAGCAGCAACCCCCCCAGACGTCTGCCTGGAAGAAAGACAGTGAGCTTCGGTCAACGCAGACACGGAGCACTTCTCCCACGTATGCGTGTGCATGCAGGATGGGGAGTGATGGAGTACACCACCATCCTGCACCTGGGGCCTGTCACGTGGTGGCATCAGGGCCACTACCAGTGTCTTATCACCTACCACCTTGGCTCCGCCTACTCTCACAAGGCCCCACTCACGGTGGACGGTATAGAAGTGCCCTGTTGGTCTCTCCCAGGCACCTCATTCCGACTGCTGTCCACCTCGGAGAGGACGGAGGACAGAGTGTAATTAGATCACACTGTTCCCTGGGTTTGGCCGGGAGAAAGTTCTGCAGATTTAAGCACCCTTCTTCCTTGGCTTCGGGTGACTTTGGGGACATGAGGTGAGCGGCAGAGCTGAGCCTGGCACTTCTGTCTGTTGTGCTCCGGGAACCATGTGGTCCGGTTTCCAGGTTCTGCGCATACCTGGATCCTGGGGAAGCTGTGCCCCTGGGGGGGTGGCAGAGCTGTGGAGGCACAGGCCATCCTGGGCAGGGGCAGGTCCCCACCTCTCAAGGCAGCAGAGAGCAGGACAGGTGTCTTGGAGGGTGGCACGAGGTCCTGTACTCAGGAACCAGCGTGTCGGAGCGGCTCTCTTCAGGGCTGCTGTTTGTGGAGGGGGACGGGAGGAGTATGAGTGGGCACGTGCCCTCACCATGGAACCTGGGGAGATTTTCCAATCATTAAAGTGCCAGTGACAGAGTTGACTCACGGGTCATCAGACGTGGTGGTGCGCTGTGCTCGGTCAGCCCCACAGACACAGAGCAGACTTGACCTCGCTCTGGCAGGGTGGCCTTGGTGTATTCCGAGAGGCCTCACTGCCACCTCAAGACTCAGACCGCTAAGTGACTCTCTGCCAGGTGAAAGAGGTCCCAAGGTGCTTACCCACAGAGCCCCATCCCCACCCTTTTCTATACTTTAGAGACAGGGTCTCACTGAGTTGCTTAGGGCCTTGCTGCGTTGTTGGGGCTGGCTTTGAACACGATCCTCCTGCTTCAGCCTCCTGAGCCACTGGGATGAGAGGCATGTGCCACGCGCCTGGCTGGCCAGAGCAGCTTGGTCAGGAATGGTGGTGACACCTCCTATGCAGCTGGACCCTGACTCTGGCATCCAGTGCTGGCTGAGGCTGAGCCAGTGAGCCCGCAGACTGTGTGGCCCTTAAGCTGCCCCAGGGAGGCATGGACCTTCTCCCTGTGACTCCAGCTTCGTGAGCAGGTATTCTGTTGCTGGCCTCTCTCCTGGTGGCTTGTGAATGCAGGAAAGCCTTAGGCCACAACTCCACCTGCATGACCCCTTACCCTATGAGGTGCAGGAGGCAGAATGTCAGCCACAGCCTGAGACTCTATCGCTAGCTGGAGCAGAGAGGAAGTGCCATGCCACAGTGGGGAGAGGCTGGCTGTTTCTCTGGGATGCTCATGGCTCTTTGTTGGCTGTAGCAGAGTCCTGGGCTGGTGAAGGCACAGGGCAGGGAGAGAGCAAGCTGTGGCCCTCACACACTGGGGGTCTCTTCCCCAGAGACATTCCCTGTATTTGCAGCTAGCTATCCCCTAATCCCCTTTGTGTCTGTTTTCCAGTGCTGCCATCATTTACCAAAAGGCCCCAAGACATCACCATCCAGAGAGGCACCTTGGTTTCCCTTGAGTGTGCTGCCACTGGCCATCCCAAACCCCAGATTGCCTGGCAGAAGGACAGAGGCTGAGACTTCCCTGTGGCTCAGGAACATCGCATGTGTGTCATGCCAGAAGACGACGTGTGTTTTCATCACTGATGTGGAAATGGGCATTTACAGCTGCACTGCCCAGAACTCAGCAGGCTCTGTGTCGGCGAATGTCACCCTGACTGTCTTAGGTTCCACCTCTGATGTATTCCGAGTGTGTGTGTGTGTGTGTGTGTGTGTGTGTGTGTGTGTAGGGGTCTTAAACAGCACCTAGGGCAAACGCTGTGGAGTTGCTCTTTGGAGCCTAGGAGTTATTGGAAGGTGTTTCTACTATTTGAAATTTGGGGCTGATTTTAGGATTTTTCCTCTTTTTAAAGAAAAATATTTTTGGTACTGGGGATAGAACCAAGAGGCACTCAGCCACTGAACCACACCCCCAGCCATATTTTGTATTTTATTTAGAAACCAAGTCTCACTGAATTGCTTAGTGCCTCGGTTTCGCTGAGGCTGGCTTTGAACACCTGACCCTCCTGGCCTCGGCCTTCCAACCTGTAGGGATTACTGGCGTGTGCCACCACATCTAGCCCTATCTCTTCAAAAATACTAAAGGCCAGTGCAATGCCAGAGCCTTGAGCAACTGGAAACAGACAGCATGCAGGAGGGGTGTGGTCTTAGTCAAGAACAGGGACACAGGCCAGTTTGGGAACAGGAGCATCTTTGTGACCTAAGATCAGCCATCTGAACATTTGCTGCTCTGACAGAAGCTCGCTGGTGGCATTGTGCCATGTCCAGAGAACCAAGAGACCACAGCACTGAGGCCCCAGAGTGAGTGTGAGCTCACTTGACCTCTTGCAGAGACCCTGCCCTTGGTGGTACCCTTGGAAGACTGCGTGGTGTCTGTTGAGGAGATGGTAGCCCTCCAGTGAAAAGTGGCCAGCAGCCCCTCACCCACATCACCTGGCTCAAGGGTAACCGCCCACTGAGCCTCACCCACAGGCGCCACTTCACCCCGGCAACCGGCTGCTGGTGGTCTAGAACATGGTGGTGGAGGATGCAGGCCCGTACACCTGAGAGATATCTAACATCCTGGGCACAGAGCGCACTCACAGCCAGCTGAGCATCTTGCCCACACCTGGCTGCAGGAAGGACGAGACCACCATGAGCGTCTTCACCATCGCCCTGGTGTGCAGCATCCTTCTGACATCTCTGGTGTGGGTGTGCATCATCTACCAAATCAGGAAGAAGAGCGAGCAGCACAGCGTCACCAACACAGGTGAGCATGGTGGCATTTATTTTCAGGTCAGGAGAAGCCATGACAGTTGACACTAAAAAATATTAACAGGGCTGGGGATGTGGCTCAAGCAGTAGCGCGCTCGCCTGGCATGCGTGCGGCCCGGGTTCCATCCTCAGCACCACAACCAAAGATGTTGTGTCCACCGAGAACTAAAAAATAAATATTAAAAAAATTCTCTCTCTCTCTCTCTCTCTCTCTCTCTCTCTCTCTCTCTCTCTCTCTCTCTCTCTCTCTCCTTAAAAAAATATTAACAAACTGCCTGCTGATATCCTCCTCATAAGTGGAGGCATCCTGTGCTGCTTGCCACATGGTGGACTGTCCCTGAAACTCACAGTGCTCTGGTTTGTTAGTTCTGTCCCCTTCCTGTCCCTTCTCCATATTTTGTGGTCTTCACATTGGTTTCCCTGCTTTCGACCTGGGCTCAGGTAAGTCTCAGATCTGGGAGGGGCCTTTCTCCTGCACCAGCTCCACCTGGTCTCTGAGCAGCTTCGATGGCTGTTTCCAGGGGATCCTGTTTGAGGCCTCACATTGAATGTGCATCTGCATCTGTTGTCACTGCAACCCTGATATCTCATTGTCTTATCTCCTTTCAGATGCAACCTTTGTGCCACCAGGTGTTCCAACCTACCTCTCTTCTCAGGGGGCCCTTTCTGACCAGCAAGAAACTGTGGTCAGGACTGATGGTGGCCATCGAGAGGGATGGTAAGGCCTCTGATACAGTGAGGTGGAGCTCTAGGTGACTGTCCCCCATAGGTAGAGATGGCCTCTAGCTCCCCCCAAGACAGGCATCTGGCATTAGATGGGCAGCATCAGGTGACAGAGGTGGCTGCCCTGCCAAGGCCTTTGCTCTTTGGCTCAGCCCTGGTCTGTCAAATCCTGCAGAGGTTTGAACACCCTGTGTCTCAGGAAAGTCACCCCCTGGGACCAGTAGTGAGTGTCCCCGTCGGGATCAGGTAGGACTGCTGTAAGAACAGCTGCAAGGGACAAGCCAGGCCCCGAATCCCAGCCCTGCTTGCACAGTTGGCTGTTGGTGTCTGTGGGTTCCAGTACCTACACACTAGAAATATTCAGGGCAGAGAAGCTGCACGAACATGCAGCCTTCTTTTCCTCATCATTATTCCCTAAAAATAGAGTCCAACATATGTTACATTTTACTAGTCATGATGATTAATCTAGAGGTGACTCACATGGGATGACATAGGTAGGTCATGTGCAAATGGGGTGTCATTGTAGACAAGGGACTTGAGCATCCCTGGATTTTGGTATCTGCATGGGGCTCTGGCACCAGCCCCCCATGGATACCAAGGGATGAGAGTCAGGGGCAGTGCCCAGACATGCTCTGTATTCTGTGTCAGAGGGAGAGCACTCCACAGGGGCGCGGTTTCAGTGGGTGGAAGATCATGAGCACCTGCTGGGCTGAAGCCCGAGCCCGTGAGAGCTGCTCCTCTAACATGGTTGTGGATGCTGAAGGACTGCTTGCTGGGAAGATGTTACTAGGAAACAGGCCCATTGCCAGCTCCACCCACCATTGATAGAAAGATCGCAGCAGCAGCTCTGCCCATTCTGTTCCTAAGGCTCACTGAGACATCCTAAGCAGTTTCTAAACCAGGGAGTCTGTTGAGATTGTGTGTCTCAAGGCCTCTTCCCAGAGGTTGATGTTCACAGCATCACGCGCAGGCAGCCCAAGCTCTGTGTCAGGTACAGTAAAGAGCCCTGGAACATGGACAGAGAAAGCTACCGGGCACCTGGTCCACCCGAGATGGGTAGGTGATGCTTTCATCAGAGTGCCTTTCTGAAATCAAAACCTGGGTTGACTACTCACTAAATGAAGAGGGGAGATGCCTCCATTTCCATCTAGTACTCTCTCTGAATTTAGTATATAAACAGGAAGGTCTAGCCTGGTGCCCTTTGAATTCTAGAAGTGTCTCTTAGATACTATTTATGGTACAGTAATCTGAGCAAAAATTTTCCAGAATAATAAGCAACATAGGGAGGTTTAGTATCTGTTCACCAGGACTGTTTTGAGGTTAAACTTCTAGTTGTTCAGAAAACTCTTAACCCTGAGTGGTACCTAATTCAACTGTTGGGGTTTGCTTTTGCTTTCTTCTTCATTTTTTGGCTGTGATCAAAGTAGTGCAACGGCATTCTCTAAGTACGAGATTAGCTTGATCTTGGGCATGTGAGCATGGGAGACCCGTCTCCACTAACAGTGTGGCATGTCCCCAGACTTTTCCGTGAAGGTTTTGGTGGGGGAGCAGGACCTCACTTGGATGTGAGTGAGTGGCCTGTTCTGTGTGCGGGATGGAGATGAGCTGGCAGTGGTTCTGATCTGGCTCGCTCTCTCCTTCAGAGCCCAGCAGCTCTCTTGGGTGCTGACGTGGAGAGTTTCTCCAAGGAGCAGGCCCTCCACCCTCAGCCCACATCCAGAGTCAGCACACAGCCAAATGCACTGCATGGCCGGGAGCCCAGCCAGGGTGACCGAGGAGACTCTCCACATCACCCTGGCAGTGGGTCCTGGGGTCAGTGGCGTGAATGTTGCTGATCCACCACACACCAGGGGTCAGAACAGTTAGGCTTTCTTCCTGCTCTGAACCTCATTTTTTGTTAAAAGCAAATGTGGTCTTGTCCATGTTGCCGGATTGTCAGCTGAGGCTTTTTATTAAGGCAAAGGCGGCTGGTGTTGGTAGCTGTGCATTTTTCAATAGTGACGTTTTAATTCTGCCAATATGACATTGGGGGATAAAAAAGATCAAGTTCTCACCCTTCAGGGCTATTTCTACTGAGGAGCCAGAGCGGGCCTGGCCACACCCTTCCCGCACACGGACAGGACTGGGCGTAGACTACATAAGATTTAGCCCTAGACCTGGGAGAGATTTCACTTTTGAGCCCTGTAGCTAACCATCTTATGATTATTCATTATAACCTATATTAAGGGATAATCCTTGCTCTTTAAAAATTAACAACATTTCACAGCTTGTGGCTAATCACTTAAAACAATTATAGTTCTTAGCAGTTTCAAATAAAGTTCAGAATAAATTATAGAAATCATGTATTTCTTTGGAACTGGAGGACAGTGTAGAGACAAGAGCAGGTAGTTCGGTAAAGGATCACTGTGTTCCTTAAAAATGTCTGTTTTATTCTGATTTACAAATCATCTGAGGATGGAAAAACCCAACATTCCTTTTTCACTTTTAACTTGAAAAATAAAAAAATAAAAGATTCAATTGTAGTACGTAATATAGATATGACACAATCATCCAAGATCATATTTTCATGGTCATATAGATCTCTGACCTAGTGTTCATGATAGTAAATGAAAACTTTTAAAAGCTGTAATACCAAACAGGCATGATGGTGCATGTCTATAATGCCATCTCTGCAGGAGGCTGAGGCAAGAAGATAACAAGTTTGAGGCCAGTCTAGGCAACTTAGCAAGGCCATCTCAAAATATGTAGGAAAAAAAAAAAGACTGGGGACTTAGCCCAGTAATATAGTACTCACCTAGCATATTCATGGCCCTAGTAACACACACACACACACACACACACACACACACAAATATAATATTCAATTGTTATCAAAATAACCACAATGATCACATCATCACCATCACTATCATTTCTTGGTAGCCTGGCAGGAATTCTCTCAATTTTTACTCCTAATCATATGATGAGGACGTCAGTACTATCATCCCACTGTACAGAGGAAGGAAACACTTGGCTAATTTTGAATAGAAAAAAAATTATACATCCATAATATACATAAAAATCTTGAGAGAAAATATATTAACACAATGTTGAAAGGATTGCATGTTTAAAATATTGAGCCAAGGAAAATATAATACTAAAATCATCAACACTTGTTTGATTTTACACTTTTTAACTTTATATTAATGTTGAGCAATATTTATTTAGGAAATTCAATAAATATTTTAAAAGTAAATAAGATTTATCATAGAAAATCACTTAGTATTTAGATAATAAATGCTCTCCTGAATATTTTTGAAGCTTTGGAACTAGGAGGGTCCACTTATATGAAAACAGCATTTCACATTTTTTGGGGGTACAAGGGTTTGAACTCAAGGGCACTCAACCACTGAGCTACATCCCTAGTCCTATTTTATAGTTTCTTTACAGACAGGATCTCACTGAGTTGCTTAGCACCTCACTTCTGCTAAAATTTCAAACTGTTAATTTAAAAATACCTATGAAAAATATGGCTAATTGGAAATGTTTGAATATATTGTTATTGATTTTTTAAATCAAAGTGTTAGGAAGAATTTTATAATACATGATGTGTATGAAAAGAAACTTGAGGAAAGGACACAGTATTTGGCACCAAATATGAGCAAAGTGCTTTGGAAAATCATGTGTGAGATGCAAAAATGAAAAATACGTAGTCTATGTTACTCTGAAGTATTTAAGTTCTCGTATCACACATGAAGTTTTACCCGAGAGAGACGGAAGCATGTGCATGTCAGATAATTTGTACATAATCTCAGTCATCAGTCATATGTGTTAAATATGATGATCTTTTATATTGTTCCCTTATAAAAGATGTCTATAAAATTGACAATCTTGAATCCATCTTCAATGGAGACAGTGAAAAACTCACTCTATCTTCAAATTATGTCCGATATACGGTAACAAACTAGATTTACCTTGTCACTTAAAATGAGAGTATGGAGAGACAGAGGAAACAATAATTTTCAAGTCAATGGGTAGCAGGAAACAAAAGATCAATTCCTGAGACATAGTACAGCAAAGAAGTGAGCCTTATGATCTACTCAACTTAGTTCATTCCGAGTTCCCAGGCCATCGATTTGGACAATGAACATTGAGGGACCAGGCTGACTCCTGGATTGAGGATCTGGGGCTTAGATTGCAGGGGAAGAAAATGACTAGAATTTGTAGCACATAGGTGAAGAAGTGTGGGGACTTATGCAGAGAGACATGCTGGAACCGTATTGGGGATCTCCCTCAATTTTGTTTTTGATCAGTAGATATGTATAAATAATTTGGGAAAAGAAAAAAATCAGAATGATGAGAGATCACAGTGTCCAGCACTCACACAGGTCTAGTCATTGTACCCTGATTCACCTATTACCGAGGAGAATGTCATGATTTATTGTACCTAAAATACAGTGCACAAAGTTCTTTCACTCAGTGGTGAGAAATAAATCTCATTAATGTTAGCATCACCCCATTCTCAACTAAGAAAACTGAAAAGGATAAATACCTTTCTGAGTAACTCATTTTCATTCTGGAATAAAGATCTCCACAGCTAATGATGGTGCTCTGTGCCCAGGAAGGACTTGCAGCCAGACTCTACCCCAAAGTGGATGGGGAGCCTGGGCTAAGGCCAGTGAGCAGATCCTCACAGCAAGGATGAGCATTCCCTTGCCGTCTCCGGGGTGCAGGCTGGTGATCCCCTGTGTGTGTGTGTGTGTGTGTGTGTGTGTGTGTGTGTGTGTGTGTAGGGGGGGCACAGGTCCTGAGAAGAACGGAAGACCTCAGTCCAGCTGCCGGGGAAGGACAAGGAGTCTCAGCTCCATGCTCTGACCTCCAGCCGACCTGAGCTCTACTCCATCCCAGACCAAGATCTGATCCGGGGCACACTGTCCCTTTCACAGACCAGGTTACCCAGCCTCAGGAGGTCTTTCAGCCAACAGCAGCTGTGGTTCCTGTCCAGCCTTCCTGAGCCTCAGGTAAGCCACTCCCCACCAACCCTCCAAACATGCCTGCTCACATGGCCCCGGGTGACTGGGAGAAAGGCTGGCTGGGGATGCTGTCACACAAGTCCAGGTCAGCTGAATTTGCTAGAACAGGAGCAGGAAATCAGTGACCAGTAACAGCAACACACACAAAGGCAGACACATGGGGAAAATACGGCACAGCCTCACATTGTTCTTTGGGTTCCCACATATGTTTTTTTTTCTTAATTTATTCACAAAAAGTTAAGTTTCAGAGTTTATAGGGGCTGTACACGGGCAGAAGTCTGGGAAGCTCTGTACACAGGGCTGGGTGAAAAGGGAGCCTCCAGATGGAAAGGTACATTTTAGTAAAAAAAAAATAAATAAAAATGGGAACCACATCCACTCCACCCTGCTCCCCAAATAAAAATACAGAAAAATAGATCGCTCAGGTCAATGGGGACATTAGTTGGTAGAAGAGCACGTAGCCTTCACTGGATGCCACTTGACTTTCACTTATAGGGGAGACACAAGAGTCATCATAGACGTGCCAACCAGTCTGGCTTCGGCACAGGGCTGTGTAGTGGCCGGAGTGGACACTGCCTGAGTGGGTGCACAGGGCATAAAGCTCGTAAACAGGGCTCACAGTTCTGTCACTGGTAAAGTCCTCGAGGCTCATCTGCTGCAGGGGGAAGTCTACATCCACTGAAATCTTCTTGATGGTGCCCTGGGAGGTGGAGAATCGGTTCAGATGGAGAACGAGGATGGAGGGGAATCTTTGTACCGTCAGCTTTTTGGTACTCTGTGTTTTCTGGCAACATCGGTCACACACTGGGGCATTCTCCAACTCTATCTCTTCTTCCTTGGTGAAAAGGTGGAAACAATCCCACAGAGAGACCTTCTCCCCAGAAAACCCTCCCTTGGGGATGGGCAGGGACAGATCAAAAAAAACCTCAAAGGTCATGGAGCGATACCCACAGGCCTGGCACATGCGACAACTTTTCAACTGGCCCGCAAACAGGTCCACCATCTGGCTGCCCTCTCGTTCCAGGTAATGCTTCCACATGAGGTCGGCTCGATCATCATCACTTAACTCCGGTCCTTTGAGCAGAGTCTCTCCTCTGAGAGACGGAGAGGGAGCTGGATCATCGGCCAAGATTGGTGGAGCCCGGCAACCTTGTCTGTGCAGTTCAAGGTGTAGTTGCTCCATGAGGAGTCTCAGGAACTCGTGGGCATCCTGCTGGTTGTTTCCAGAGAAGGAGGGGACGTATTTCTGGAAAACAGCTTGGAATTCAGTAGGATCCACAGCTTCACAGGAGTTAGGGTGCCAGAGGGCACCCATCACATCTGCAAAGGCTTCAGTAAGTTCTTGGTCCTGGCCCCTTCCAGGCACCTCTGGACGGAAGTCTCTTCGTACACAGAAGTCTCGAAGAGGCCGAGTGCTGCTCAAGCACTGGAGCACAGCATTCAGGAAGCATGTATTTCCTAGGTTTTGGAGGCCAACATGACCAGAGCCCAGAAGTAGTGTATGACGAGCAGATGTGGAATGGGCTAAGTTGGCCCAGAATGGGACGGGCAGAATCACAGCTGGGGGTGGTGAGCCAGGCAGGGGAACCCCATGATCTGCCTGGAGGGGATGAGGCCCCAAGGTCTGTCCCCATCCAAGTTCCAGTTGCTTGAGCCATTCATCAGTGGGACCTGGCAGGGGAGGAAAATGTCATAACATAGACTTTGGCCCAGGGGCTGGGTTCCAGTGCTCCTTGCTGCAGGCCCAGGGTACAAACTGTAGCTGAGACCCTACGTGGGATTGGACATTGACAGGGGGTCTCAGGTCCTGCTCAGGCAGTGCTGAGAATCCAGGGGCACTGTGGAAACCACAGGCTGGACCTGTCCCACCGTGAGGTGGTGTGAAGGCCAAACAGGGCCAGGCTCTAGCTCAGGGTCACTCCCCCTTACTTCACACAAACCCCTGCCAGCCAGACAGCAGCTATGGCCAGAGATGTTGCCCAGATAACTCCTTCTGCAAGGACCACTGCCATCTTTGTTGGTCCCAACCACTTCATTGTCTCTCACCAAATATGTTTTTCTTACTTTCTATGGTACCCACATGTCTAGATCCAAAATAAAACACATGGTTTAGCCACAGGTTTTCTTTTCCCAGGCTTATGATTTTATAAAACTAATCCAGAGGCTGCATCTGAAGTGGAGCTGGTCACTGGTTCCACTCCCCACCCTCCCGGGCAGGCTGGCTGACCAACTCTGGAGGAAGGTGGCTCCCCAGGCCCTGCAGCTGGAGCTCCACACACTGGGACTGAGTGGCTGCTGGCCACCAGACTCATGGCTCTTTCTACTGGGGCTCTTGCTCCTGTTCCCCCCCTGGACCCGTGTCAGTGGTCCTTGGCCTACAGAACCAGGAACTGCAGACCTGGGGCTTGGAGCTCTTCCTCCTGGCTCATGCAGTGGCCATATCTGACTGCAGTGCCCAGTTCCTGTACTGGGGTTCTCCTGCCACAAACCTAGGGGCAGGCATGTTCCCTGTTTCACAGATAAGAATCACGACTGAGGTTCAGTGATTTACCCAATGTCCAAACCCCACGTCCAGGATCCATAGGGTACCTAATAAAGCCATAGATCCTGGGTATTGTCCAGATATGGGACAGGAAAGAGTGGATTTACCGTGCCAGCCTAGCTGGAGGCTCTACTCAACACAGGGTGGTGGGATCTCACTGTATCTTACAAGACCTTTGTGGGATGGAAGGGCTTCATGTGAGCAGCTATGAGAGCCAAATTGAGGGCTCCCTGGGTTCCTGGGATTATGGACATTCCCACCTGTTCTCTGCATGGCCTGCAGTGTGAAGGGATCTGTGCTCCTGGGCAGGCAGTCATCTTCAGATGCAGCAGGATTCAGGTGGCCCACATCCACTCCTTCTGGCTGAAGAGAAGACAGTGAAGAAACAGCCTTTACTGACCAGAAGAAACAAGGAGGAGGTGAAAATCTGTATTCAAGTCAAGATAGCCACCACTGGGTTGGCCACACTGCACTGTGGAGCCTGCGGAGACCAGGCAGGAAGACAAGTGGGAATGGGAATAGGGGAATTGTCTAAGTCTCTTCCAGCTTTCCTGGATCCAGCATCTGGGGAAAGTCTCGTGTAAAATGCTCCTAGTGGCTGGGTCCACCCAGGCCTGAGGCCCACTGGGCATGGACAGCTCTGGCTGCAGACTGCATGGGCTTTATGTGCCTCCAGCCTCACCAGGCTCTGCCAGCCTCCCAGAGCTGATCAGGGGAATTATCCTGTGGGCAGTCCTGTCCCTGAAAGGTGGACTTGGGGCCATGGTGCATGCCCAGAAGCCTTCAGCACAGGTCACAAGCTGCAGTGGAGGTGAACAGCTCAGCTGCTGTCTCAGCCCGGGCCATACCAGCAGGCATTTCACAGTCCTCAGTGCAGCAATCTGCTTGTTGTCACCTTGGTACACATCTGGGCCTTCCACTGACCCATCCTCTGCTGCACCATTCCTGTTCTAGTTGAGACTCTGTGAATGAAGCTGGCTTTCCTGCTCTGACCACCAGCTGAGTCAAGGTGCCCCTGCCTCAGTCCTTCCAGACTAGGGACTGTGCACTGACCAGGGCCCTGAGCTGAGGTATGAGCCCAGACAGGATCCTCTGAGGGAGCTCCCAGCAGTGGGGATGTACTGACAGCTCTTGGGGTGTGGACTTACACCTGTCCAAACGCCTGCAGAGACATTCAAAGCCCACTCACCTGGTGAATGCTGGCTCCAAGGCTCCTGGACTCAGCAGAGGGTCCTGCTCTCTCCATGCCCCGTGGGGAGTGCTTGTGGGCCTCAGGGAAGGTAGCTGTGACAGAGGGAGTCAGACCCACGTGGCCCCAGCTGGTTCTCATGCACATTCCCCATGCCCTTCAGTCACTCTGAGTCTTACTAGTCCCCCAGAGGACACAGGCCCTGATCCTCCAGCACATGGTTCACCTCTGACACATCCTGCTGCAGCACTGAGAGTTTGGAAGTCCTTCCTAAACACAGGGATTGCCCCAGTTGCAATCTACAGAGACCCCTTGACTTCTGCCTTCTCTCATTCACTTCCCCTTTTGCCCTACCATCCTGCTTAACCAGCTGGACCAGCACAGTGGGCAACATCAGGCTGAGGCCTGTGCAGCCCCCAGAAGCCACACTGAAAACAGGGGCACAGGTTTATATGTGTGTGCTTTATCTTCCCTGCTGGAGGTGGATTCTGGGGGGTCAGGAGCTTGTTTTCAAAAACCTCTGCCTCAGTTCCAGGCCAGGGGCATGAGCACAGAGCTCCAAACCAGACGCCAGGACCCTGGGGCTGAGTCATCTCTGCCCCTGAGGATGCTGACTATGTGTCCTGACCTCAGGCCTCATGTGAAGGGGAGATGAAGCTCTGTCCTCCCAGCTCCCCTAAGCAGCAGGTTGGAAGAGAGAAGGCTGTGCGGGTTCGCAGGTTCTCAGGCCGAGTGCCAGTGGGAGGACCCGATACTGTTCCTGCCTCAAGAAGATGAGGAGCCCACAGACCTGGAATGCACACAGGGAAAACCCGTGGCCGTGGAAGGAAGGACCTCAAAGAGAAGTTCAGACTTCACCATGGAGAGGTAGGTGTCTCAGAAATCACCCTGAGTGTCTCATGCTGTTGTATGAGTACTTCTAGGTCTGGCTGCAATCTGTGCTGAGGTAGATTTCCTTTTAAGTCTTTGGTTTGGTTTGTAAATGAATGAAGTGCTATGATTTGAGCCACAAGGAAGCCTGTGACACACTGCACTGTGGTTAACCAGGAGGGCCAGGAACTTCTCCCAGAAACAGCTGGGGTGGCATGGAAGGCCTGCATCCCAATGTCAGTGACCACAGGTGGATTGAAGTCTGCCTGGGGCCTGGGTGCTGAGGGCCAGGTGAGTACCCTGTCCTTCCTCCCACTCCCCTGACCCAGCTGGGGTTGACACTGACCTTGTGGAAGGAAGCTGCTGTCCACTGCAGGGAAGTCCCTGTGTCTGGTGGCAGCCAAAGACAAGGATCGATCCTTCTTCCTGACCCCAGGGTCCTGCGAAGGACAGCTCTGCTGAGGTCCTTCTACCTGGCTTGTGTGGTGGGATCGGCCTGGCGTGGCCATGACATTACTGCCTGGAGCAGCTGCTGCCGTGGTGCGGTGGCGTCTATCCATCATGGATTTCTTCAGGATCTGGAAGGCTGAGAGTGGTGTGATTCTGAGTGCTGTGCGGCAGGACGAATCCTCCCTGTGTCTCTCAGGACGTGTGGGAATGCCTGTGGTGTGGCTGCTGGAGGTCAGGTGCTGGGAGAAACTGCCACTGAGACATCTGAAGTCCAGGCTCGGCCTCTGAGGCTTGGACTGCATACAGAGGTCTCGGCCATGACCACGGATCCCGCTAACACAGGGCCCACTGCCCTGGGCAAGCTGCTGGCTGGCCACATCACTCCTCATCTGGAATGAAGTCCTTGAGTTTTGAGAGAAGCTGTCACTCCTGAAAGAGGAAGAAGGGAAGGGCAGAACTGACTCCAGAAAGGAATCAGGGGGTGTCAAAGCCCCATGCACCCCGTTGGACTGGAGGAAGCTGGCTGAGGCCTGGCAGCTCTGCAGTCTACCTGGGACACGCATTGCTCATCTGTGACTCTCTCCACCTAGGATACAACGGCAAACCCGTGACTCAAAACATGTGGGATGTTTCTCCTGAACTGCACTCCAGTGCCTCCACTGTGTGGACACTCAGCCAGTGTTTGCCTCACCACCCCATGAACCTTTGCTAAGCTGGGTCATCCTTCTCTGCATCCCAGCAGGTGTTTCCATGCCCCTCACACTGCCTGTTTGCTGACGGAGGGTCACTCTTCACTGAACCCCAAAAGGATGTCCACATTCTAGACACACCCCTCACACTGCCTGCTTGCTCACTGTGGCTCTCTTCCCTGCACTCCAGCAGGTCTAGACACACCCCTCACACTGCCTGCTTACTCACTGGCTCAGTATTCCCTGCACCCCAGCAGGACTAGACACACCCCTCACACTGCCTGCTTGCTCACTGTGGCTAGTGTTCCCTGCACCCCAGCAGGTCTAGACACACCCCTCACACTGCCTGCTTACTCACTGGCTCAGTGTTCCCTGCACCCCAGCAGGTCTAGACACACCCCTCACACAGACTGCTTTCTCACTGAGGGTCAGTCTTCCCTAAACCCCAGTAGGTCTAGACACACCCTTCACACTGCCATCCTGGCACCGGAGAAGGGTGTTCACACAACCCTCACACTGCGTGCTTGCTCACTGTGACTGTCTTCCCTGCAACCAAGCAGGTCTAGACACACCTTTACACTGCCTGCTTGCTCACTGTGGCTAGTGTTCCCTGCACCCCAGCAGGTCTAGACACACCCCTCACACTTCCTGTCGTCTTTGCACCCCAGAAGGGTGTCCACACAACCTCCAAACTGCCTTCTTGCTACTGAGTGTCAGTCTTCCCTGCACCTCAGCAGGTTCAGACACCCCTCTCACACTATCTGCTTGCTCACTGTGGCTGTCTTCCCTGCACCCCAGCAGGTCTAGACACACCCCTCACACTGCCATCCTGGCACCCCAGAAGGGTGTGCACACAACCCTCACACTGCCGGATTGCTCACTGTGGGTCAGTCTTTCCTGCACCACAGCAGGTTTCCCCTAGCCACTCACACTACCTGGATGCTCTGTTAGACCACATGGAGGAGACACACTGGAAGGCAAATATTGAGAGGTTGAAAGCAACCTGATACCGTGTCAGAGAGCATCCAGCAAGCACTGCCACCTCGAAGTGTCCACAGGACCCAGCTCACAGGCCAGAGTTCAGTACACTAGGGGCTGTCTGAACCGAGCCCCAGATCTGGTTTCTATCATGAGTCACAGTCTATGAAGAGGCATTCGGAGGGGTAAGTACCTCTCCATAAAATGTGAAAATCTACAGCAAAGTTTCCCATTTGGGAGCCGTCTTCAGGTTAGAAAGGGTGTGGATCACTATTTTTTAAACCCAAGTGGTAAAGAAGAGCACAGACGCAAGACTCTGTGGGGCTCCACATTCTCCAGCCCTTCTCCTGGGCAGCACCCCCTGGGGACCTCCCGGTTCCCCTGCACAACATCTTCTGCTTCACAAGAGTTTCGTTTCAATGTGGGTTTGGGGAACTGGACTGTAAGATTCTGATTTCCAGGTCTCTTTTTTCATCCTTTATGTTAGCATTCTTAATAGGATTTTGTTTGTGTGGAAGAAAGTCAATATTCACAATAGCACCTCTCAGCTATTGGAGGCCTCAGAAACATACCAAGGTGCAGCTGTTTCTAGAGGGCAGGGCCTCTCAGGCCTACCCACAGAACATCCGCCTAGTGGAAGTCCTCAGGTCACATAGAGAAGTAGCCACCAGCTGTAAGAAGACAGGCAGGTGTGCAGGCCCGCGCTGTCTCCTGTCAACGTGAGCCCTGATGGTGGGAAGCTCCACTTCTGTTCCCAGGCTTCACTGGCCTCCCTAGGCCTCTGCATTCCTTATGTCCCAGGCACAGATCAACATCTGTGGGGGATTATGATGGTCAACCTTATGTTGTGTTATTCACAGTTTATTTTTTAATATTGTTTTTAGTTGTAGGTGGACACATTAACATTATTTTTATTTACTTATTTTTGTGTGGTGCTGGGGATCGAATCCAGTCCCTCACCCATGCTAGGTGCGCATTCAACCACTTAGCCACAACTGCAGCCCTTCAAAGGTTATTTTTATAAAGAAGTTAAAGTCATTCATAAGGAGAAAGAATTAAGAACAAAATAAGGTTGATTGCCCATCAGAATCAACTGGGGCCAGGAGGCTGTACCATGGAACTCTTTTCATGCCAAAAGAAAATCAGTTTTGAAATCTGGAGCCAATAGAGTCTCTCATAAAATGAAGATCCCAAAGCTGAAGCATGGTGGTCTTACTTGTAAACCCAGCATTCAGGTGGCTTAGGCATGGGGATCGCAACCTCAATGCAGCCTCAGAAATATAGTGAGACTGTCTCAAAATTCATACAGAAGGGGTGTCCTATATGCACACATGATTATGTGATCAATGTAATTATACATCATATACAACCAGAAGAACGAGAAGTTCTTCTCCATATATATATTTCAAAATACATTCTACTACAATGTATAACTAAGAAGAACAAATCAAAGATGATAAAAGAGGGGCAGGGTGAACTCACTGGTAAGCACCTTTAGGTTCAGTCGCCAGAACTGAAAAAAAATGAACATGACACGAAGTTACATGAGACAAATGGGCAATGTGTCACAGGGGCCTCATGTGGCTGCAGAAGGTGAGGGAGCCAAGAAAGGAAGCCAGAGGAAGCCTCACTCAATGATTTATAAACTTTGCTTTTCATACATGTTTTAATCCATTAAGTCCCCTGGATTTTCAGTCTTGTGAATATTTCAATGAAATGAACACAGGTGCATTACAATCCGACTCTAGCAGAATATACCTTTTATATGTATTTTCCAAATACATGGAATATGTAAACGCTGCCACCATTCTCCTCTTACTTTTATCAATAGAAGAGAACGCTAAGGGTACAGCATTTATTTCAAAGTGACCATCAATGATGCATATTTACTCACTTTTCATAGGTGTCCTGTGTGGAAAACAATGGGTTAAATGAATCGCAGGACCTAGAGGAGGTGGGCGCTCTCCGTCTTATGTCATGAACACTCCTGGGGCCACTTTCCTTCTGGTCCCCTGCTTCTGCCTGAAGAGTACCCTGGTCAGTCACGCCCTCAAGGCAGATCTCCTGGAATCTCTCTCACCTCTCTTTCTCCTGAGAATGACTTTGTTTTTACACACCTGAAGGGTCCTCTCACAGGACAGACTCTGGAGGGTCTCTCCATCTTTCCATCAATCTCAGGAGTGTTTCCCTTCTCGTGTGGAGTGCTGTTCAACAGGGCTTTACGGTCAGCATCTGACAACTCCCATGTCTGGGCTGGAGTCTGGTTGGCCTCTGCCCCTTCCTTTAAGAACTGATTTCATATCACTGCGTCTCTGTATGTTGAGAAAGTCTGGATTCTGTCCTCAATGCTGTGTCGGGCCTGCTGTGTGGACTCTGGGTTGTCATAATCCTTGGGAGAATGGACATTTTTCTTTCTGCAGGAGAGTGTCTGGTATCTGTCTCGCCTGGGAGTGTCAGTCAATCTTTGTCCCAGACTTAGCTGTGTGGCTTGGTAATGGACCCTGGGGGCTATTTTGCTCTTGAAGAGCAGAATCAGAGCAAAATCACAATCATGTCAAGAACCAGACTCTGCATGCTTATGCTAGAGCATAAGGAAGGCGGCACCAGGGGACAGAGCCCAGGGTAGCACAGACAGGAACACCCACATGGCAGCAGGGGCCAGCCTCCTGCTGCTCCTACGCATGCAGCTTGTTTGAGGTCACACTGCACTCTTCACGGGCCTCCCCTGGTGACACATGGTTCACCACCTGAAGTCTCACCACAGGTTGTGACATTTCACTCAGAGAGGAGGTGACTATATTTAGTGACTGTCATGCATGTAGGTGTGTCCCTTGCCACCTGCCACCTGCCCCCTGCCATCAGGGGAGATTCCTCACTAGGTTCTGGAGAAGGAGAATCACAGCCAAGCCTTACAGATTGGGCTTCCTGGTGTCTCTACTGAACACACAGTTTTGAAAACTGAGATCACTTCCCAGCCAACCATCTACTGGTGTGTTATCTTAACTCTGTAACCTAGAAGACTCTCTTTAGTGTCTAGTTTGCTAGTGCATCTGATGACCCTGAAAGACTGAGTCCTTGGGCCCAGCAGTGCTGCCCCAGCTGTGTGCAGGTCCAGGTCCTCTGCCACACTCCTTCGATGGCATGGACCATATGTCTGTCATTCATCCATCATCTGTCCCGAGTTCCTGTCTTCCCAGAGCTGTAACAGTGACATAAAATCCATGATACCAGGCAGAAAGTTTCAGTTTCTCTGAAAGATCATCAACACTGGCTGGAGTAGGGCCACACCAGTGTTCCAAGCTACTGAAGGAGCTGGGGAAGGAAGATCTCGAGTTCAGGGCCAGCCTGGGCATCTCTGTGGCACCCTCTCTCCTAACTAGAGTTTTAAAAAGGCTTGGGGTGTGGCTCAGCAGGAGAATGCTCCCATAGCATGCACAAGACCTTGGGTTTGTTCACTATTATGTCAAGAAATCTGGCTGGGGTAACCCAGAGAGGAGGTGAATTCCAGCCGGAAAGATTAACAGAGGTTTACAGAGGAGGCAGACACGGAGAGGGCCCTGACTTCCCGCTCCAGCAGGGACACCGGCACATCGGCCCTGTGACCCATGAGCAGGGTGTCAGGAGTGAGTCGTGCAGTGCCAGCATTGTGTTGGGCCTTCTGCACTAGGTGTGATCTGCAGCAAGCTTAACAGTGATGTCCGTCACTCCCAGGAAGGTGGGTCTCAGGACCCCCATCTTCCTGCATCAAGAGGAGCGTCCCACAAATCCTCAGGGGCATGACATGAACATTAGTTTCAAGGCACAAATGTTAAGTACCTTGTATAGAAACGTGATTTTAAAACCTGGAACTCTCCCCTACCTTGTATAGAAACGTGATTTTAAAACCTGGAACTCTCCCCTCCTTGGCGATTAGTGGGAGGGGATACAGCCTGAGAACAGCAGGAGACAGGGCTGATCTCTCATGGACTAGTTGATGGTCCTGGGAAAGCCTGGCATTCGCTATTCCCATTCTGAAGATGAAGTCAAGGAGCTGACAAAGTGAACAAGATGGCAGACAATGACAGAAGCTGAATCTGGACCTCACCATGACTGGGCAGAAGCCCCAGGGAGCCTCGACACAGGACCAGGGAGCTGCCTAGTATAGGGCCCTGACTTGCTGGCCCTCTCCTCCTGGACTTAGCCCCTCTCTCCATGGGTGCTGGAGGTTGAGCTGGGGACCATCAGAAGGAAGGTGCACGGATTTTCCGGGGGATCAGGTACCCTCAGATGGGGTCTAAGCTGAATTCAGTGGTGTGTTACTCAAGCTTCTGAGACAGAGGACTTCAAATCCTAGGCCAGGCTTGGCAGCTAGTAAAATGAGGACAAATAGGAGGTGTAGCCCCTACTCTGGCAGCCAGCATCCCCAACCTGAGGGCATGCTGCAATGGAACCTGCCCTGCCCTGGACACTGCTGTCCATGAAATGTGACCAAGGCCCAGGGTTTGGTGGCTCAAGAAAGACTGTGCATGACACATTCCCACAGATGACATGAAGAGAGCCACCTCCATCTGCCTTAGTCTTTGTAACATAAATATTTCTAAATTAACTGATAAGAAGCATGACTTGAGATCTGCTGGCCCTGGGAGCAAACCAGAACTAGCTTTGGCAGAGCCAAGCAGCTCCGTGGTTTTTATTGCTCAAACAATGGGAATAAAAGGAAATATACGTGTGTGCAGGCTACAGGCACAGTGCCTGTGAGAGGCAGCTGGGGCTGGAAAACAGGGGGACTGTTCCTGGCAGGGAGTCCTTGCAGGTGGAACAAGCCACATGAGGCACAAAGTGCTTTAAGTGTGGCTGTCAGCACTGAGGCTCAGGATTTTATTTTATTTCATAGCATGTTATGTCATTTTATGTTGTTATTTGTTGGTACCAAGGAGAGCACCCATGGGTGCTTAAACATACATTCCTCAGCCATTTTTTATGTTTTATTTTGAGACATTATCTCACTAAATTGATCAAGGCCTTGTTAAGTTGCTAAGTCTGGCTTCAAACTCACCATCCTCCTACCTCAGCCTCCTAAGCCTCTGGGAAGACAAACATAAGCCATTCTGCCTGGACAGACTCTGGACTTTAAATTTAATTTAATTTAAACATTTTCAATCTAAGAAGCACTTGTGGATAGCAGTCACTACAAGAAATGGCACAGCTCTAAGCAGAAGCAAGGTAGGACTGGTTCCTACCAGCATAGGGCAAGGCAGCCAGGTTTTGTTTTCAGTTCTGAAACTCCAGACCCTGATGTGTTTGTAATTCTTGACAAAAGGACATTTTCAGGGACCCAATCATCACTTACTCCTGCCAAGCAACTGTGAGGGTTAATTTAGATGGCATCCTATTGTGTGCTACCTGAAGAGAGGTCTTCTCTCTGGGGTTTACAATTGCAAAGCAGGATCCCTGGAGCCCAGGGTTGGTGTGGTCACTGGACATGTTTGTTCCAGCTTATTCAGGGGCACAGGGGCACCTGGCCTAATGTGGTCATAGGACCAAACATGTCATATCTTACAGCTCTAAGGCAGGAGCACAGGAGCCCCTGAACCGGTGTGGTCACAGGACCCTGCCTGTCGCATCTTACAGATCTAAAGAAGGGACACAGGAGCCCTTGGTCCAGTGTGGTCACAGGACCATGCTTGATCAATCTCATAGCTCTAAAGCAGGCATGCAGGAGCCCTTGGGCTGGTGTGGTCACGGGACCATGCTTGTCCTAAGTTACCCCTCTACAGCAAGGGCACAGGATCCCCTAAGGTGGTGTGGTCACAGGACCATGCATCTTACAGCTATGAAGCAGGGGCACAGGAGCCCCTGGGCTGGTGTGATCATGAGATCATGCTTGTCCCGTGTTACAGCTATGAAGCAGGGGCACAGGAGCCCCTGGGCTGGTGTGGTCACGGGACCATGCTTGTCCCGTGTTACAGCTATGAAGCAGGGGCACAGGAGCCCCTGGGCTGGTGTGGTCACGGGACCATGCTTGTCCCATGTTACAGCTATGAAGCAGGGGCACAGGAGCCCCTGGGCTGGTGTGGTCATGAGATCATGCTTCTCCCATGTTACAGCTATGAAGCAGGGGCACAGGAGCCCCTGGGCTGGTGTGGTCATGAGACCATGCTTGTCCCGTGTTACAGCTATAAAGCAGGGGCACAGGAGCCCCTGGCTGGTGTGGTCATGAGACCATGCTTGTCCCATGTTACAGCTATGAAGCAGGGGCACAGGAGCCCCTGGGTTGGTGTAGTCATGAGATCATGCTTCTCCCATGTTACAGCTATGAAGCAGGGGCACAGGAGCCCCTGGCTGGTGTGGTCATGAGACCATGCTTGTCCCATGTTACAGCTATGAAGCAGGGGCACAGGAGCCCCTAGGATGGTGTGGTCATGAGATCATGCTTGTCCCGTGTTACAGCTATGAATCAGGGGCACAGGAGCCCCTGGGCTGGTGTGGTCATGAGATCATGCTTGTCCCATGTTACAGCTATGAAGCAGGGGCACAGGAGCCCCTGGCTGGTGTAGTCATGAGACCATGCTTCTCCCATGTTACAGCTATAAAGCAGGGGCACAGGAGCCCCTAGGATGGTGTGGTTACAGTAGCATGCTGGTCCCGTGTTACAGCTATGAAGCAGGGGCACAGGATCCCCTGGCTGGTGTGGTCATGAGATCATGCTTCTCCCATCTTATAGCTATAAAGCAAGGACACAGGCGCCCCTAGGATGGTGTGGTCACAGGACCATGCTTGTCCCGTGTTACAGCCATGAAGCAGGGGCACAGGAGCCCCTGGCTGGTGTGGTCACAGGACCATGCTTGTCCCGTGTTACAGCTATGAAGCAGGGGCACAGGAGCCCCTGGGCTGGTGTGGTCATGGGACCATGCTTGTCCCATGTTACAGCTATGAAGCAGGGGCACAGGATCCCCTAGGATGGTGTGGTCACAGTAGCATGCTGGTCCCATGTTCCAGCCCTCAGGCAGGGACACAGGAGCCCCTGGCACTCATCCCTACCTTGCACTCTGTGGGCCATGGCTCACGCACTGGTCCAGGTGGAGGTACTGGTGGAGGAACTCCTGTGGGGCTCTGGAGGACCATCTGGGCCGTCCTTCCTCCCCCACAGAGGAGCTGCGTGTGATCAGCGTGGGCTTCCTGCAGTGTGCCGGGGTGGAGCGTCTCTTTTCCTGGAGGTGCTGCTGACCTGAGCGGTTCAGCGGAGCTGTGGATGGAATGGCGTGCTGACTGGCGGAGGGATCACTGGTCAGGGAGTCTGTGGACAAAACGTAAGGACAGGTGGGGCCAAGCACAGTGGCACACGCCTGTAATCCCCGTGTCTTTGCAGTCTGAGACAGGAGGAGCACGTTTCAAAGCCAGCCTCAGAAACCTACAGGTGCTAAGCAGTTCAGTGAGACCCTGTCTATAAATAAAACACAAAATAGGACTGGGGATATGAGTCAGTGGTAGAGCACCCCTGGGTTCAATCCCCAGTAACAAAAAACAAATAAGGAGAGGTGAGAAGATGGCCAAGTCCTAAAGTGTGTCCTCAGAAGGACAGATAGTAAGTATCACGGTGGGGACACCCAGACTCACCCTCGCACCTTCATATTCCTGCCCTCCCTGCCAGCATGATGATTCTTTGGTCATGTACCTCTTTCTGCTCTGAAGTAGCCCCAAGGTGTGTGGTCAGCCTTGGGCAGGGAGGACTCCCATATTGATACCAGCCTTAATCAGCCTCCTCCACCAGGTCACAGAATGTGCCCTGCTGTGTATGTCACCTAGGTCCCTCCCGCCTATCCCTGCAATTCCCCAGGGACAGAAGAGCACTCTCCAAAACAATCCCAGAAACGAAGCCCACGTGTGACACAGAATCTTCCTATTTGTTATGGTAACTGTTCTCCTTGGTAAGCATCATCCCCAGACTCTTTACCATGGGAAGAGCTGTCAGGAAATTGTTTCCTGCTACCTGAAGTCAAACTGTGTCCCTCCCGGACTCATCCTGATCCTGCAGGCTTGATCGTGGGTGTTTTTTGTGAGTTACGTGAGCAACTGGAAAGTGGCAAAGGAAATAAAATACAGGGTTGGCTCGAAGGGTTAAAACGAGATGGCTGAGTGAGGAGGAGCATCTTCTTGTCTGAGCACTCAAGAGGCGAAGGTGCAAGGGAGGCTGAGGCCCAGAAGCTCAGGCCAGCCTGGGTAAAACCTGAAGAGACCACCTCAGAAACAGAACGGACAAACTGCTTTAATGTTTTTAGATGTTGATGGACCTTTACTCTATTCATTTATTTATGTGAAGTGCTAAGAATTGAACCCAGGGCCTCACACATGCTAGGCCAGTGCTCTACCACTGAGCTACAACTCCAGCCTCAAGACAAAATTTTTGTGAAGAAAACAGATCCCAACACCACAAAAATCTTTTCAGTGAGACAAGTGTCGTGGTGGGTCCTGATGCCTCCCTTAAGGAACGAATGATTCCAGGGTGTGTCTGCGGGGACCTTGCAGAAGTGTCTCGTGGGACTGAGAGATGCACCCTCTCTTCCTCCACAGAACCGTCTTTCAGGAATGACAACTAGAGACTCTGGAGACCCCATGATGCACGCCTGAAGCACTGGGTGAGAGCAGAGAGCGTTTGATCCAATTGACAGAAAGAGTCAGAACCTCTGTCAAAGACGTGCTCCTATTATCCGGGAGGTGATGTGAATTTCAGCAGGCTCACCTCAGAGCTCCCTCCTCACTGAGCCAATGGGTCAGTGAGGAGGGAGCCAGGGTCAGGGCAGGACCTAGTGGAAGGTTGCAGGGGGAGCTTCCAGGACAAAGGGGCTGATGCACTCAGGAATGGCTCTGGCAGAAGTCGGGTTCACCACTTATATCCTACCCCCTGAGGCAGATCCCACTGCCACCCAGCTCCATGTCCTGGAGTCAGTCCTGGCTAGCTCTAGACTCTGTGAGTTTTGACCCGTTAGCTGGATTTATATCGTGTCTCTGGTTTCAGGGAGAAGCTCCAGGCAGAGCTGCCGTCACATCCTTCTGTGACCGTGGAGGGATGGTGTGAGTGTGGGCTTCTCCTCACCAACCACAGGGGTGGATCCAGGGAAAAGATGCTGGAAGGCTCTCGACAGGCCCAGGCAGGCAAGGGGGCCCCTCAAGTGAGTTTGGGGCAATGGAAGTGGAGTGAAAACGCAGCCCAGGCCAATGGAAAGATCTTCAGCTCTGCAAAGGTTCAGAGTCAGGCAGTGAGTAAGCACAGCTTCCTCAACAGAAAACCAGAAACTCGTGTCAGAAACATTAATCAAAGGGCTCTTCCATGAACCGAGGTCAGATGCTGACTCCTTGCTCCTTCACAACTGCCAGCTGGGAAACATGAGTGGTGACACGGTGGAAGGTTGTGTAGCCACTGTGCACTCTTTAAGAAAGCTGCTGGGCTGGGCATATAGCTCAGTTGGTAGATGACTTGCCTCACATCCACCAGGCTCTGGGTTCAATCTCCAGCATCACAAAAAAAAGCTGCTAAAGGTAAACGCACTAGACTCTCCTCTGAGAAGGAGGACATATCACCTGCTCTCTCCAGGAAACACCTCAGAGTTGTGAAGTTCTCACATGCCACTCATGTCCTCCATGGAGTATCTGAACCTGCAGCCAGCTAACACAACATCCCCTCGTGAGCAGGAATCCAAGGGAACACACTCTGTAGAAGACCATGATACTGAGCAACTACTCAATCGTTCCATTACCAATCTTCCTGATCCTGTAAAACCTCACCTCACTGAGCCCTTGGTACCCAAGCCAGTGTCCCGGCCCTGGCAATAAACTCACCAACACTGTGTGGCTTGACACCTGTCCCTACACCAACGTGTCCCCAAATCAACTGACTTTGGAGTCAGCTGAGCAGATGTGCAGCAGCATCAGGTACAACAGGGTGGAAGACATGCATGGAGAACCAAGGAGCTTCCCACCACACAGACCACACAAGGCAATTTAAAACTGACTGAAAAGCTGAGCTACTCTTCATGAGGTGACAGAGGAAATGGACTCGTGACGCATCCCAAGGAAGATGAGAATCAGCTCCGCAGCAGCACTTGACCCCAGGCCCACTGCCCACCCACGTTCTAAGGCCTGGTGTAATATGAAAACACAGTTCCCTCCTTTCAAAACTCACAGGACCTCAGTGCTCCAGCAAGAAGGACTGGCAGGACTGCAGCCCTTGTACTTCTCCACTACCTGACTCTGCATTTTTGTAGAGTTGAAGATCTTCCTGCTCAGGGCATAGTCCACCCAGTTTGTTCCAAGTCCCGAGAAGGTTGGTGTTCAGTAACCTGAAGAAATTCTTTTAAAAAATTATATGTAATTCACATGCCATAAATACCACCATTTCAAAATGTAAAACTCTGCTATTTTTAGTATATTCCTACAGTATATTCTCTAAATAAAATACAAAATAGGGCTGGGCATGTGGCTCAGTAGCCCAGTGGACCTGAGTTCAATTTCTGGGAACATAAGGGCCATCTCAGCCTCCAGAGAAGGCCAGTTTCTCTGTACCTTTGCTCTGCACCAGCCGCTGGAAGCCGCAGACCTGGCAGATGCTCTGCACCCACTTCCGCATGTCCTCATTGGTCTGTGCCACAAGGTAAAAGGTGCGATCCCCGGTCTGAACGCCGAACACAAAGCCACCTGGCAGCCCCTTCTCCTGAAAGGTCACGTAGGCATGCACCTGCTCACAGAGGTCCAGGTTGATGACCCGCAAGGGCTTCTGGGACTGGTCATGCTTGTAGTATTCCAGGACAGCTGGGTCACTGCCTTCCTGGCTGCTCCTGAGGACAAACCAGCGTCTCCTCCAGGCCTGAACCCACCAGGAAGGAGTAAAAACAAGTAAGAAATTCACTCATTATTTCAAAGGTTTTTGTCCTAAAATTGGTTTTGAGACAAGGTCTCCCTAAGTTGCTCAGGCTGTCCTGGGGGTTGTATTCCTCCTGCCTTCTGAACTGCTGGGATTCCAGCCGTGGTCACCACCCACCATGCCAAGGGCTTCCACATTTTCCTGGGTCTCTAAGTTAAGACGAGGGAGTGTGGAACCTGCAGTCTGCTCATGGCACCAAACCTCTCCTACCCTAGAGAAACAACACTGGCTTGACATGAGGGAATGGTCCTCTCCAGCTAAGGCCCAATTGCTCTAGTCCTCTTCACAGGAAATCCATTTTCTACACTACCAGTCCTTTGAATGACAATGAACTTTTCATCACAAGGATGAATACCAAAGGAAACTGGCAAACATTTTTCAATTTCAAAAAGATAAGCGCTCTCATAATTCCCATCCATTGGCAATACTCTTCAGAATAAAGAGGTAAGGGAGACACTTTCCAGTGAGGGCAAACAGATGACTTGCCACCAGCAAACCTGCCCCATGGAAGGGTCAGAAGAAGTCTCTGTCCAGAAAGGACTGATCAGAGGAGGGACTAGCAGGAAGAAAGCACCCAGCAAACAGAAGTGTGTGTTGACATAACAGGCGCTCCTCTCCACAGGTCTTATCACTCTGGTTTAGTGATTAAGGCAAAAGCCACAACACCATTTGATGTAGGAAAAAGCTTAGGACCAGGAAACATGGAGCAAAGAAATCCCTATCGAAATCACATCAAGACTTTTTGGACAAAAACAACATCACTGCCAGCTTTGTATTGATAAGGCACAAGAATGACAACAGCTAAAATAGTTTAAAAACAAGAATAAGCTGACTCATCCCATCTCCACAGGCATAAACACCAACCAGAGGTAGAGAGACAGGGTCAATAGACTGAAAAAGAGCACCAGGGGAGCCAGAGAAATGTGCCAGACAACTTAGCACAAAGCCAAGAGAGCCATTCAGTGAAGGAAAGGCAGCTTGGTCCACAATGGGAATCAGGGGCAACAGGTGTCATCCACTAGCCAAAGGAAATGAGCTAAGTCACAATCCTAAGTCACAACTATTAAAGTGGGCCACGGACCTGAGAGAAAACACAACACAGAGGCACAGGGTGTTGGTCAGCTCCTGTCACTGTGACCAAGATACCTGAGGAGGGCAACTCTGAGGAGCAAAGGCTCATTTTGACTCATGGTGGCAGAGTGTGGTCAGCCAACTCCACTGCAGAAACCTCCTGGTGAATGAGCATGAAAGAGGAAAGGTGCTCAGCTCTTGGCCTCCAGGAAGCAGGCAGAGAGAGAGAGACAGAGAGACAGTAAGGGACATTACAGTCCTCCAGGCCACACTCTGGGACCCACTTTCTACAGGCAACCTGACGTGCTTCTCATTTTCAACACCTCCCATGACTTCCACTCCAGTCATTAGTTTATGTTTTATTGTTGGTGCTGGAGATGGAAACCAAGGCCTCACACGTGCTGTGCTGGTGTTCTACCATGAGCTATAAACCAGCCTGCTCCATTCAAATTATTAGTCTATTAGGAGGGTTAACCCACTGGTGGAAGTCAGGGCCCTTGTAATCCAGACTTTTCACCTCTTAAAACTTCAGCACTGCCACCTGAGCTTTGGGTGACATTTGAGACCCAAACCATGACATTTATGAAAACAAAACTAAAGTAAATGGGGAAATCTTTAGAATCTATGGTTAAGCAAAACATTCCCAGATTTGGCAATGAAATGAAACCTAGAAAAGGGAAGATGAATACATTAACAAACTTCTGTTCAGTGAAAGTCCTGATTCAGTGGATAAAAATATAAGTTACGGACTGAATGAACATGCCTGTCATTCCAAAAATGTGGGAGGCTGAGATAGGAGGATGGCCTAAGGCTCAATTCAAGGCCAGCCTCCACAACTTCCTGAAACCCCATCTTAAAAATAAAAAAAATACATATATACTGGGGATGTAAATCATTTGTAAATTGCCCTAGGGTTCAATTCTCAATACCCCCCACTAAAAGAAAAAAATATATAAACTCCACTTTGAGCAAAGTACTTCTGTTTTGAATATATAAGATATTCTCAAAACTCAACATAAAACAAACACAAACAATCCTTAAAGAAAAAGGCAAGACTTGAGGGCATTATGCTCAAAGAGAATACAGTCACAAGGAATGTGTTCAATGTACTTTGCCATAGGATTCCTTAAGATGAGTGGGTCAATGTCAAGCCATGAGATGGGTCCGTCCATGGACCAAGATACCACTTAACAAAGAGAAAATACACTGCAGACACACAGCAGCTTGGACAAGTCACCAGAGTCTCATGCAGAAACATCTGAGAGGAAACAGGATAAAACTAGAAGGCGCTGCTCACGGGATGAAAAATACTGAAATAACAAAGTTGAATGGTCCAAGCACAGAGCCAACAGCAGCTGTGAACCACTGGAAGTGACCACAAGGCATGGGCAAGAGGGCTGGACCCTGCTCCCTGCTGAAACTTCAGCCTGACCTTCCGTGGTGACTCTGGCACCCCGCCCTGGAAATCCACACTTGGCCTCCAAAACCCTCCATGTGAACTTTGAAAGTGGCTGCGTTTCCAGGGAGACTGGACCCACCTACCGTCCGCCCATTCCCCAGCACCCAGTACCCGCCTGCACTCACACAGAGTCGCAGCTTCTTCTCTGGGGGCGATTTCCTCAGCCAGCCGGAGTGCACCGACTGGCTGCTGTCCATGCTGCCCGCGGTGGTAGACCTGAGCGCACAGCCAGTTGCAGAGGCTGGGAGAGGAGACCTGGGCTTGCTTGTGTGCTCACTACCCACGGAAGTCCTCCGCACCTCGACCCCCGATCAGCTGCCTCATGCACGTCTAGAGACCTCCAGGCCTTCCACGGAAATGACCCCTTCCCTCTGAGGAGGAGGGGGCGATGCTGAAGGCCCCCTGAGCCTCCAGGGGCGGGGTGGAGTGACTCTGCATTTTCTAAGCCACCTGAATGTTAACCTCGAGTACCCGGTACAACATGAGCACCATGTAACAGCTTAGACAGCTGCAGAGTACCCGGTACAACATGAGCACCATGTAACAGCTTAGAAAGCTGCAGAGTACCCGGTACAACATGAGCACCATGTAACAGCTTAGAAAGCTGCAGAGTACCCGGTACAACATGAGCACCATGTAACAGCTTAGACAGCTGCAGAGTACCCGGTACAACATGAGCACCATGTAACAGCTTAGAAAGCTGCAGAGTACCCGGTACAACATGAGCACCATGTAACAGCTTAGAAAGCTGCAGAGTACCCGGTACAACAAGAGCACCATGTAACAGCTTAGACAGCTGCAGAGTACCCGGTACAACATGAGCACCATGTAACAGCTTAGACAGCTGCAGAGTACCCGGTACAACAAGAGCACCATGTAACAGCTTAGACAGCTGCAGAGTACCCGGTACAACAAGAGCACCATGTAACAGCTTAGAAAGCTGCAGAGTACCCGGTACAACAAGAGCACCATGTAACAGCTTAGACAGCTGCAGAGTACCCGGTACAACATGAGCACCATGTAACAGCTTAGAAAGCTGCAGAGTACCCGGTACAACATGAGCACCATGTAACAGCTCAGACAGCTGCAGAGTACCCGGTACAACATGAGCACCATGTAACAGCTTAGACAGCTGCATGGTCTGGCTGGGGCGGAGGTGTGTGATAAGTCAGGTGCACCCAATCCATCTTTCCCTAGAGGTTGGTCTTCTGCATACCCCTGGACACTTTTGCAACATTTTTGCAACAATCAAGACTGGCAGTTAGTTGGGGATAGGTCACATTAATTCAGAAGCTCCTCTGGGTCTAATTTCCTTAAACAAAAAGTCCTGAATTGTTGATTACAATTCCACGTGGAAACAGAGAGTCTTGGAGGGATAGTGTGGCTCCATGTCTTCTGGGTTCACATTCTCCTTCTCTGGCTCTCCCACCCGCAATGCTACTGTGAAATGAACCTCCATTTGCCATCCATTTTAGTCTTTAGAGGATTGAAATGAAGCCAAGAGAATTATTTTTTAACAGAGTAGGGAGGTCTGAACTGATCCAATGGGACAAACACCATTTGCAACCTGCAAAGCTGACTTTGTAACCAGTTGAGTTGTTTTTGAACCTTGCATCTCTTTTCTGATTGTAAATGCCTCCTGATCCTCTGGCCCTATTCTTCGGCTTTTGTGCTGCTGGATTGTGAATTGTTCTTAAAAAAAAAAATCTTGTTCAATAAATTGCTTTGCTTCACTTGGTGAAGTTTCTTCATTTAAAAATCACTTTTGGATGTTTATTATTTTATTTTTTGCCAACCTTTCCCATCTCTCCTCCCTTCTCTCTGCAGCTTGTGGTAACTATTAGTCTACTCTGAACTTGTGTTATTCTTCCTTCTTAGATATTTTTAGAATTTTACTCATCTAAATGAACTTTGGAGTTTTACACAAAGTGCTCACTTTTTAAAGAAATCATGTTGGGATTTTAAAAGAACATGTATGAAGCTATACAAATTAATTTGGAAAAAATACTTTGTAACAAAAGTATATATTCCTTATTACTCAGCCATAAAGAAAAATGAAATTGTGGCGTTTGCTGGAATGGATGTGTCATGGGGAGGCACTCCAGGAAGCACACTAAGTTTGAATTTCAAATCAAAAGAGAGTTTTATTTACCTGCCCAGGGACTGTCACCCACCACAGAGACTCAACCTCTGTGGGAGGACAGCAGCTTTCTGGTCCATCCAAGAAGAATATAAGCACAAAACCTACAACTTAGTGACTTGCTGATCGTCATGTAAGCTAGCCAATCACAGAAATCAAAACATTAATATGAGGGACCTGTGGGCTCTAGGCAGGACTGGAAATTTCCAGTCAGCAAGCAGTGATAAACAGAAGCACTAATAAGTATCTGAATAAGAAATAAACATATAGAAATAAATGTTTTATGTATGTTTTTTATGTATCATAACCAGTTAGGAAAAAATGCATAGGTAAAAACATTGCCTTCATAACAGCTACAGCAAATTTATAATACATTAAAAATTTTTATTGATCTATAAAAACATTATAAATCTTTTTGCTGCGATGTTTAATAGACCACAAGACCTCATAGGAGGGAGGGCACAGGTCTGGAGAGGAATGCCGTAAATATTTGGGTTTTGCTTAGTTGTGACAGGGTCTATGTTGCCCAGGCTGGCCTTGAACTCCTGGGCTCAACTGATCCTTTTACCTCAGCCTCCCAAGCAGCTGGAGCAACAGGCATGCAGCACCATGCCTGGTTAATAAGCCTTTCATGGCCCTGATTCTGTTGTATATTTTCTTTATAGATAACTTCTTACTTTTTATAGGTTAAAAAATACTAGAAAGGTCAAGCAGCATAGGCCTTCTCTTCATTACCCAACCCCAACTTAAGCCTCTGGAGATGGGGCTACCCAGGGGACTCCGCTGCACAGCCAGATGTGGCAGTGACTCAGAAGCCACTTCTCGCAGAACAGAGACCTCTGAATTTCTTAGCATTTCTGCCAAGGAACAGATTTCAAATAAACACTTAAGACTTTTTTAATGATTCAAACTATTGAAGAAGCTGTACTTACACAATTTCACAGAATAGTTTTGTGCAATACTGTCTGAATTATTTTCCTCTATAGTGAAGCTGCATAAAAGATTCTACAGCAACCCAGCTGCTAAAAAGTGAAACAGAGATAATATAGTCATTTAAAATATACCTATATAATTATTATGCTTAATGTAAAACAAAACACATACAAATAATTGTTTCTAATGGCACTACTACAGGCAAGGCAAAAGCTCTTTCTTGAAAAGTGACAAAAAATCTTTATTTTTATGTAAAAAGCACAAATATACAATTGATGGTGAGCATATGTGGGTATAAAAATTTCAACAAAGAAGCCCAAAAATTTAAGAAAAAAAAAGTGTTTCAATGAGGATTTGGTGGTTGAGACATAATGAACAAATCTGTGAAGAAATTCTATTTATGATCTTTAAATATCAACGTCAGTATAAGACCAGAATTACATGAAAGTTTCTGTAAATAGATGGATTTTGCAATAATTAGTATTTGCCAATTTTGCACAAAGAAGTAAAATACTGAGATTGAAAAATAAGTTCAATATCAGGCTGGGGGTGGGTATGAAGCTCAGTGATAGAGTGCATGCATGAGGCTGAGGATAGCATGCATGGGTTCAATATTACAAAACAAAACCAGTACCAAAAAAAGTACAATGCTTTTCTTCAGATTAAGGCAAATGACAGCCCACTTTACCACATTATTTCAATGTGAACTGGTCTCTTCCCTGGATCCTCATCATGCCTGTATGTACATCATCTTTTGTCTCATAAAGTTTAGGAAAAGGTGGTTGCCCAATTTCATCATCTTATTCTCCTGTCTCAATAAAGCTAGATCAAAATACCAAATACAAAAAGAAAGTTCCCAAGAGCTCAAAACAAGTTATCTTGATAACAATTGTGGTTATAAACATGCAGAATTACAAGCTGGAAAACGATCTACTTTTTCCTTAAGTACCTATAAATCCCCAATGTCTGGAAATTACTGCTGTCACATTGTTCTTTCTATTCAGGAGACCCCTCCTATTACAACTGAAGTTTACTTGGTATTGCTCCTCCTTCAGTAGAAGAAGAGTACTCAGAGTTATTTATTAAACTGACCATCTCTTACTCTGAGAAGGAAACTAGAAACATTATCACAAAAGGCTGAGACTGACTTGTTGCTCATGTTTTCTAATAAATGTGACATGTGGCCCCAGAGTCAGTGAAGACTACCCAGTCACCACCCAGTTACCAGCTCATTATGATCCCTCTCTCCACCTTAAGCCACTTTGATAAGCGGGAGAATAAGGAACACACACTTGAGCACACAATCTGATCTCTGCAACCTGAGGCCGGACCAGCAACCTACCCTTCTGGGGAGCTAAGTGTTCCTCTCTACTTCCTGTCACTGTCTTTCTTGCAGCCACCCTGCCCTAAAGGACTTGCTCCATCACAGGAGCAAACTGAGGGAATGCAACAGAGAACAGCTGGTGAAGGCTCCAGGAGATGCAAAGCAAAGTGCCCGAGCCCATATGCCCTTTGCAGGAAGGAAGGTGGGGAAGAGAGAGGCTGCCCTGCACCACCACTTTGGCTCCTGGGAATATGCCACACCAACCTACAAAAGAAAAGGAAGATTTGGTTTTTATGTTTGATATCAAGAATCTCTAGTCACATAATTGGACCAAAAGTTCCCTCTGGAAACCATCTCAGCCTACATTTTACCTTACAGCAGTGGAGAGATGTCACCATCTGGACCTGCCTAAGCTAAACACAGTCTCCCAATTAAAGAATTTCAGGAGGAATACAGGACTCCCAGATTCTGTTCCACTGTTTTTCTCACTACAGTCGTCCCCTCATCCACAGTTTCAGTGCTCACTGGTTAAATAAAACTTGAACATATTAATAGGAAATTCCAGAAATAAACAATTCACAAGTTTTAAGTTATGCTGCATTCTGACTGGTGTGACGAAATCTCACCATCTCCTTCCGTCAAGCCCAGATCATGAAGTATTCCTTTGCATAGCATACCCATGCTGCATGTGCCACCTACCCATTAGTCACTCAGTAACCATATCCATTACAGAATTGGTATTGCAGATGCTTGTGTTCAAGCAACCATTAATGGCCCCAAAGTGCAAACTATTAAAGTGGATTGTTATTATTATTATTATTTTACTTGTTATTATTAGTCGTTTACTGTGACTAATCTATAAATTAAACTATCATAAATATTAATGTACATGGAAAAACCCAGCCTATATACAGAAGTTTTCACTTGGGGTCTTAGAACATATCACCCTCAGGTTAGGGGGAGTACTATAAAGTCATTCTGATTCCTTAACTAAGGAAAATTTTTAGAAAGTAAAAATGTAAAAATGCATTGCTTTAACTTCTGAAATCAGAAAGCTTACAAGTGATTGTCAGTCATGTCATGTGTGAGACTGATATAAAACTGCAACCACACGGTCATCCTCTCCATTCACTTGCACGGCTTTTTCCACCCTCTGAGTTTGTTTGCTTCCTGTCACAAGTGGATTTTGGTTCTATGAAGATGTGTATTTTTATTTGTTTTGCTTAATACCATATTTCCAGGACCCATCACAGTGCCTGGCACATAATAAGTCTTCAAAAACTACTTATAGGGTGGCTGAATGAATAAATACTTACAGCTTCTCTTAAGGGGAACCACTTCCACTTAAGTGACATTCCTAGACTTCCTGACTGAAACACAGGATCATCATACTCAACAGATAATCCAAAGCCTAGCAAATCGTGTGTGTGTGTGTGTGTGTGTGTGTGTGTTTATTTTTCTCATCCCCCTTTGTCCATCACTGGAACCTACTAGTTTGGCCATTCTGGTTGTGGCATCACACAGTGGACGATGGGCACTGATATTGCAAGAATTCAAAGAGAGGCAGGCCGTAACATGGTGTAAGCAAAATACAGAAGCATGCATTGGGCCTAAGTCTAAAGCAACCAAAAGGAAGGTGTCAGCACTAGACTGAGAACTCCAAGCCCTCTGCTGAAGTGTCTACACCTGCTGAGGATTTAAAATAATTTTCTCATTCCAATACCCAAGACTGACACTAATGCCTGGATTTGGATGCTGTGCCATTTCCAATTTCCCCACATTGATCTTACACAACCACTCTTTGTATGGCTATCTTCCACCTTGTGCTGAAAATCTTAAAACCAGTGATAATTATAAACAACTGGCATTACCCATACTTCATCAGCTTAGGTGACAAAGTATTCTACATTGTGAGTACTGTTCCAAGACACAGTGATTAAAACTCATATAGAACATAACTGCCCCTCTGCCAGTATGCATGGCTTTATTTCTGTATCTAGACACATGCTATTATAAAAGTCTTTCATTGCAGTATTTCGTTTTCAGTAGTCAAATTTTAAAAGGAGAACCATAAGATTATAAACCTTACAATCATGATAACTACTTCTAATATAAGTGATCAAACAAATTCTTAACAAGTAATTTTGTCTTAAATTGTTAGACCAAAGGTAAATACCAAATTGTATAACCAGCAATAAGTAAGTCATTTTCAATGATGTGTAGAGATGCCTTTTATCCCCATATTTTGAAAATATCCATAATTATATTTACAAGCAGAGGTCACAGATATATTTGAACATTTTTTAAAAAGGAAAAATAAGTAGAACACATGTATATTATACTCATATTAAAAAAGAAGTCATGATAAAAACCAAAATAAATATAAACTATTACCTATAATGGAACAGAGAATAAATTTAAAGAAACAGAATCAAAGTCAAGCTTGTTGGAATATATCATGTTATATGTTATTGTTATTAGAAACCTAGAATCTCATTGTTAGAGACAAAATGAAAATATAAAAAATTAAATTTGAATTAACATTCTAAGAATTCATCACTTTTCAAATGTATTTCCTTGTTCTGCCTAATGAAAGGGCTGAGAAGCAATGTTGTCCTAAATTTTGAGATCCTAATGCCAAGAAGCAAGAACACAGGTATTTGTAGTCATATTATATCTACTTTTCCAAATATTTAAACAATTTTATAATAAAAAATGTAAAAAAAAGAACATTGGTGGGCTGGGGAGGTGGCTCAAGTGGTAGCGCTCCCCCGGCATGCACAGGGCGCTGGGTTCCATCCTCAGCACCACATTAAAAAAGAATGAAGATTTTATGTCCACCAAAATCTAAAAATAAATATTTTAAAAAATCTCTCAATTATCTCTCTCTCTCTCTCTCTCTTTCTCTCTCTCTCTCTCTCTCACACACACACACACACACACACACACACACTCATATGCAAACAATCTATTGATTCTGTTTTTCTAATGAACCTTGACTAATACAGAGAGAATAGAGGGAAGTAAGAAAACTAATTTACCAAGTTCAAGAATCACTCTTTCTACTAGTTATTTTAATTCCCCAAGAAACCCTTGAAAGTAAGTTTAATTATTATTATTATAATTTAAGAGGAGAAAAACTGAGTCCCAGAGAAGATAAGAGGTACCTTCCTGTGTAATGGGAAGCCATGCAAAGAACCTTGCATGACGGTGTTCGTGCCTTCTGCCATTCTAGATTACCTGTCCGTGAGAGGCACTGGCCAGGGAAACTTGTATTAGCCAGAGACAGCACTATGCTCCAAAAATGAGAGAGACTCTTTGGATTAGAGAAGGGCAAAAATAAACCTCAGAGTTTTTGTTAGTAAGCTATAATTGTTGCTGTGGTTTTATTAAGCAATATTTTTTCTGACATTGTGCTTGTTTCCAGAGATTATGAGATAGCCCCCCATTTTAAAAACAAAACACAAAAAGTTATTTCTTCATTCCATTAGTGAACTAAGAATGGTTTTTATTTTCTTTCAAGTTTTTTGCCCAATTTTCTTGATGCAGCCCACACATTTTTTGTGTGTGTGTGTGTGTGTGTGAGAGAGAGAGAGAGAGAGAGAGAGAGAGAGAGAGAGAGAGAGAGTTTTTTAATATTTATTTTTTTAGTTTTTTGGTGGGTGGACACAACATCTTTGTTTGTATGTGGTGCTGAGGATCTAACCCCGGCTGCATGCATGCCAGGCGAGTGAACTACCACTTGAGCCACATCCCCAGCTTGCAGCCCCCACACTTGTAAGTTTCACTGAGGCTAGACTAGGACAAACCTTTGTCCTCCAAATGTAGCATGTGTTTCTATTTCAAAGTCTGTGGCCTACGTGTACCTTGGGTAAGAACAATGAATGGAAGAGTTGCCAATATTATAGTATCCTAGGGGAAAAGCAATGTAGACTAATTGTACTCTCTAAATAGTAAAATAAGGAATAGCCTTCTTTTCTCAAAGCCAAAATTATTTCTATATATCTCTAGTATTTAAAAGTTCCCAAGAAAGCATCCCAAATTTATTCTTAGGACTATCGAATATGATGGCCTTAAGGCACCACACTAGAGATAGAAATGAGTTTGAGTGGATGACATCTTATTAAATAGAAAGAGTTTTCTGACATTAATATAAATGTACACTTTCATTGATTTTTTTTGGAGACCCGTCAAAATATTTTAGATGAAAACATGAGTTAGTTAAAATATGATAATAAAATCAAATCTTTTGGACATATTTATGTCACTATATTTTTATTTTGGAACTGGTTTTAAGACTGAACTTAATTTTTATAGCAATGAGTTATCAATTTATTAATTCTGCTGTTTTTTTCTCTTTTGTATTGATCACCAGCAAAACACAAGCTTGCAAGAGGAAGTGTCAATATTTCAGACTAAGCAGAATGGAGGCTACCCCTAACTTTTCTGACCTTAACTTCAGAGAAATATATTTGATAGGAGATATAGAAATCAAAAGAAAATTAGCACAACTGGGCTTAAAATCTGAAAGTAGTATTTAGAGATAAGAAATAAATTTGAGTGAAATGCATCTTAGAATAAAAGAAAAACCAAAATTCCAGTGAAGAAACCAAACCATATATGTAAGATGGAGAGAGTAAAACAATTCATTGGAAAAGCTAAAATTCTAGTAGAAATGAGATTAGAAGGAAAAAGAAGATGCAAAATGGATGGAGATGAAGAGAGGGTCTGTGAGATCTGCACGCTCTGAGAGTGTCCTTGGGCAGGACAGAGGTCCTCCATGGCCTTCAGGTTGGATGAGTCCCCAGGCCTTTCTAACGAAAGAGCAGTACGTGACCAAGTCGCCTATTGTGATTTCCTCATTTCTCTCTAATGATGACACTTTCCAAAAGTTCTTCCTTAGCTCTGTTATTTGGAACTTTTTCCCAGTCACCAAAACTCAAAATAAGTATTAATTGGAGAAACTGTTTTTTTTTTTTATGAAAACAAATGCTGCTCTTTGATGATTCTCTCTATTCACGTTAGTTTCAATGTTTTTACAACTTATTGCTATCTTTCCCCTTACTAAACATGACTATTTTGTTTTAATTAATTTTAGCATTTACATGAAAGAATACTTTGTATAGGTTTATTTATTCAGTGTTTTGACTTTAATAACACTCTCTGGGAATAAAGTTATTTTCCATTATTTTGTTATTGTTGTTGTTTTTCTAAATGAAATTATGCTCTTTTTATGCATGGTATTATATTTGAAGAATGCTAATGCAATAATGAAGCCATAATAAAGCTAATTCATAGCCAAAAAATGTTGTTTAAGCACCCACCAATATTGTGACTCTCTTTTAAGCTACATTTTATGCACTTCCTTTTGTTTGCTGTTATTTATAGGGTCTTGAATTTCCAACTAGACTATAAAATCCTCCATGATAGGGAGAGTATTTTAATGCTTTTATGACCTCCATTGGTATTGGTATAGTGCTCAGTAAAATGTGCATTTGAATGAGTGTGTGCTGAATTGATACAGTTCTTAAACATGCACATAATTGAGGCATGTGACATCTCTGAGTTGCCAAGTTTTTGAGTTAAATGTTACTTAAATTAAAGTAGCTAGCTTCCTTAAAAATGCTAAGATTCTTCTAAAATATTATCATTCCTAATTCAATTTGTTAAAAAAGATGCAGTATTTCAAAAGCCAACAATTTTAGAATATCACTTATTCAATTGCATTTTTGCTATTTGATTTTAGAAATCTTACATAAATCTAATTTATTATAATCTTTTCTTTTTGGCAAAGAATATACATAAAGAGTAAGAATTACATACATTTTGTTTTTGGCAAGAATTCTTACTATATTGGCAAGGTTTAGTTGTTTCTCTTAAGATATTTGTATTTCTTAAAAGCCTCTCAACAAACAATAACAATATGTGAATTATGTGAAACTGAAGTTCATTCTGTATGTTGTGTATAGATTTTCTGCTCATACACTAAAATACTTGCTGTCCTCAGCACATTTGTACTGGCTCTGCTGCAATGTAAACCTTTGGTATCTCTCAGTTTTCCTAAACATTTTTTAAGTGTTTTTTTGTTCTAGCTCAGAATTCTCTTTTTGTGTGTCAAAGATCTTGACTTAGAATTTAAAAAATGGGTAAGAATTATAAAAACTTTCAGAACCATGTTGTTTTAGAGATTTATTGGTTAAAAAATTAACTTTTTAGTACTCAAAGCTACTCTTTTGTTAATATTTACTTTTTAGGTGTAGATTGACAGAACACAATAGTGCTGAGGATCAAACCCAGGTCCCACCCGCGCTAGGCGAGCGAATCTCAGCCCTCAAAGCTACTTTTTATGTGAAGTTGCCTGTGTGCTTCTCTCCTTCTCTCCTTCCCTCACTGAATCTTGATTTCTATGTTATCTATTTGTCAAACCATCAGACTTTCATCTATTTAATAAAAATAGTGTAAATGAAATGTTAGTTTTGGTATAATTAGTTGGTACCTTAATAATTTTAAAGAATTTTTATCAATTTCTTTTGGTATTTATGCTTGCAAAAAATAACATTGACTTTAATACAAATACTATTAACACTGTGAAAATGATGAATCCACATAATAAAAAATTTTGTGTTCACTTTTATGTGCAAAATACAATAATTAAACATTTTAGGGTAGTTTGTCAGGGCTAGTCTGTAAATTTTCACCCAGGAGATGAGGCCTGAACATATTTTGAAGCAACTGTGTTCAGGGAAGTGAAAATATAATATACTAGAATTATGTGTAGAGGGTAAAGAGATCAAGAAAGTTCAGATCTGTCATTATTTAGAGTTAGACTTTATCTTTTAGTTGGTATAGAATTTCAAAAAAATTAAAAGACAAAAAATTGAAAATTGAACAAGACAGTACAGTATGGAAATTGAAAATTGAACAGGACAGTATGTGATGCATATTGGAAGGTAATAAGAAAGATAATTCTTTTTGTTCTTTTTAGACAATTTCTAGGGTGGCTCATGGGCCTCAGGAGGAGAGATCAGAGTAAGGTGTAATTACATCATTTATTAAAAAGAAATAAGAACTCAAGAGAGAAGGAAGGAGTTTAAATTTACCTAATAAAATACCTTTGTTAGCCTTTTTTGACAACAGATAAATAATGTGCAGATGTAGTGACAAGGTGTAGAGCAAGGCACATCTCCCACACCAGCCACGTGAACACCCAATAATCATCACACTTATGAACCAAAAGGATCTTTATTCTATTTTTATAAGTTATAATAAAGATTGTAGTCATGATGAAATAAATGATTAAAATTTAATTCATTTTATATAGATCATAAAATCCATGCAATCAATTATATCTTGGTTAGTATAACAGATTGAATCATATCATAACTTTATCATAATCATATCATAAATTCATGATATATAAAGAAATTTGATGTCAGGAAAATATCTAAAAGAATGGTCTGAATACTTCTTTTCTGGTATTTTTTCCATTTTTCTGAACCTTTCATTCTGTTATAATTCAGTTATCAATTTCATTTATCAATGGACATGTATGCAGTTCTAACATATATTTCAAACTAAATGTATTTTAGAAGTTCACTTGAAGTATGCACTTTAGTGTAAAACAGGAAGTTGTATAAACTTATCTATGTCCTTCTCGATTCTGACCATCCATATTGCTATTCTCCTTTCAGTACTCAGAATCAAACTAAATATCTCTGTTTAATCTTTGTCAGTGCCAGATTTAGTATTTGTGCCATTTAGTATTTGTGTTCTATCAAGTTTCTTAACCTTTTTGAGGCCATAGATTCCTTCTGTGAATTTTGCTTAAAAATATTTACATCATAAAGTAGTTTTGAGACTTGGATAAAATAAAAAATTATTTAGAATATATAGTGCCTCAAAGAGATGCAAAGTCTACATGTCAATAATATCTTGGTGTATCTTTAATATTACTTGTTTGGATTTTAAATCCTATCAGAAATATGTTTTAAAATTTATTTTTATAAAAGAGAAAAAATCTAGCAGTGACAAAGATTGAGCATAGATGAATTTTAATAAATTTGAAATTTTTAATAAAAAATTTATGTGTTATCATCATAGGTTGTTTTCTCTGTATGGTTTACCTTGTCAAATTAAACAGCTAAAATTGATATCCCTAAATATGAAATAATAGCCAACTGTGGCTCTACAGTGATCTTTAAAGAATGTTATAATGAATGATGTTCTTATTAAGATAGTATGTCCAGACATCTATGCTAATTTTCGATTTTGAAAGCCAAGATGAAGAGCACATGCATTAAATTTGACATTAGGATAGGATACTTTTTCCTCAGTTTGCCCTTGTTTTAAATAAACTATTCCCCTCCCACTGTGGCAAAGATGTGTAGAATTTATTCATACTTTTCTAACAATTGAGTGGTAGAGAGCCAAATCAAATTATTACTCAAATAACTCAGCAACAAATTTCTTACAATTTACAATTAAATGATAATTGGCAAATTGCTTTAGCTGGTTATTCTGGAACTCTAAGTATTCAATATCCTAAATCTAAAGTCTTTGAATTTTTTAGAAAACATTCTATAATATTAGTAAACCCTATTTCTTCGATTCCTCTTTCTGGTATTAATCCAGAGAGCAAAGTAATAGTGAAACTAAACTCATGTGCTCAATTATTCTTCAGTGAGCTTAAGCTGTTAAGAAAGCCAAAGGAAAGAAACCAGATGAGTCCTGTGGTCAGTATTATCTATAATTTCTCAACCTATCTGACAGCCATGGGTTTAGTTTCACATTGCCCATTCCTATGAAGGAGAATGATTTGGATACAGCAATTCTACATTTTAGATGGGGAAACTTCTCGGAATCATGCTTTATTTAATATCTTTAACTGTTAAATACTTGGTTTTTTCTTTGAGTAAATGAGTTAGTGCTTTGGTATTCATTTTTCACAGTTTGTTACACATGGTAAGGAACACATTTTTCCAACTTTTCCATCTGAACAGAAAGTATTTCTTTCCAGGTCCAGTTCAATGCCATCAGGATTCTGATTGGTCCTGTCTGTTATGTGCCCAGCCCTACGGCTACAGAAAAAGGGAGAAGAGAGTTACATGGGTCCTCCTCCATTTCCGCATACTCTTGGAGCTCCTCTGTGTTGTGATCTCTCCAGGAGTGCAGTTGGACATCTTTGTTAGCACAAGGCTTCTAGAGAGTAAGTTCTCTTAAAGTTACACCTAGAGTTAGCACAGTGCTTCTTCTTATATATCCCAGAGACCAAATCACTCAAAGGCCAATGCATTCAGGGAAAGGTGATACATCCTCCTGTTCTTTTTTTTTAATATTTAGTTTTTAGTTGTCATTGGACACATTACTATTATTTATTTTTATATGATGCTGAGGATCGAACCCAGGGCCTCGCACATGCTAGGTGAGCATTCTACCACTGAGCTACAACCCCAGTGCCATACTCCAGTTCGTAATGAGAGATATATTTGAAAAATTGTAGCCATTTTGGATTTATCATACCTACTCATACTAGAACTAAAAATTTACTTTTCCAGGATTCACTGGAGACTATTTGAGTCCAGACAACATCCGCTTAGGTGTATTGTTTCCAGACTGGCACAGACACGTGGTAGTGTGGCCTGGGAGGACAATCAATAGAACTGCTTCCTTTACTCATGTATTGTAGTCATGCAGAGGCAGCTTTTGGATTTCTCTTTCAAGGAGGTTTGCTGCCTAGTACTAAGGAGTGCAGATGGCAGCCTCTATCTGTCAGCACCATCAGCCTCTGCCTCAGTTGTAGAGAGCTTTTCCCCCAGCATCATGCTTTTTCTGGGCAGCCCACATCCAGCAGTGAGGGAGGCAGGAAGATGATGGCCTGGACACTTTGGTCCAGCCATTTCCATCTAAGTAAGATAATACTTACTAGTGACACTTATTCCAGAACTCTCTACTGGCTTATACAGGCTCTGTCAGGTTATGTTGAAATTTCACTTCTTCTACTGCCAAATACAAAATTTTTTCTCTTCCTTTACAGATCCTCAATGAACAGGTTATACACAGACAGTCACAGACTGTGCTTCCAGAGTATGTGGCCTGTGACACACTTCAGCAACTATTTGCCCATACCTAGGTAAGCACACATGTATGTGTATATAAACACACACATGTGCATACACACTCAAGGCATGCAATTATACATGTATACATACACACATATAAAATGCATAGCACATATACACATATATAAAACACTCACAGACTGACAATTATTTCCAGAAGGAAAAATTTTCATCACTGAATAATAATAGCTTCCGTTCAATGAAAGAAACTAATTGTCTCACATAAAACAAAACACTTGGCAAAAGAATGGTGAGAGGCTTAGGCTGAAGGACCCCAAATATAAAGCCATTTTAAATCCTCAAGGGCTGGGAGTAAAGCTTACTGAACACATGCAAATCTCCCCTAGATCACAATCCAATCATTTCTCATTACTGTACAAGTTTCTCAATGGGCAGCTAAAATCCCAAGCAATAGTGCAGAGAAGGTGTTAAAAACTGAAAGACCCCCGAGACCCCAACCCAGAATGGAACACGCGAGTCACTGGATGCAATCAGCAGGAGGAATTTATTCACATAGGCGCCTATGGATGCAAAGCAGAACCTCAGCCGTGGCTTAGGCAGCTTGCATGCATGGGCTCGGGGTTACAGGATTTTTATAGGTTGCAAGGGATAAGATTCCAACTTAGCACAGTAACAGTTATTTCATTGGCCCCCCCATGACAGCTTGGCACAGTATCAGCTATTTCATTGGCCCCCTCTCAAGCTCCCCTAAAAGTGGTCACAGGGGGCAGAGTGGGTTTGGAGACCCCACCCATGTGCTCCTATTTTTGTCCTCTTTTGCTCAAGTCTGCCCCTCTGGAACATCTCGTGGTTTCTTAACTGTCTGGGACATCTTGCGGTTTTGACATGAGGGTATTAACGTATGGGTTACAACATGGGGGGTGTGGGGCATGGGTTGCGGTTAGGAGGAAGCATCTTGTGACTGCAGAGCAAAACGTTATATTTCTTAACATTAAGCTTAAGGCTTTGAGGCTGGGGTCTTTCATTCCCCCCTTTTCTTTTATCAGGGATATAATCTTATATCCATAGATCTGCCTGTTCGGGTTCAGATTCAGCCTGTTGTTGAAGCAAGTGATATTGCTGGGTAAGGACCATGGTTTGTACCACAGAAAGCCTGTCTTTTATAAACTGCATCAATTTGTTAAAAATACAGGGTCCAAACGTTAAGATCAACAGCAAGAGGATCAAGGGTCCAGCTATGGTAGACAATAGAGTAGTTAGCCATGGGGACTTATTGAACCAGCCTTCAAACCAACTTTGAGAGCTCCGCAGGGATCTTTCCCGTGCATCTAGTCTTTTCTCTGAGTTTTGTCATGGATTCCCTTACTACCCCTGTATGATCTGTGTAAAAGCAACAATTTTTTTTTTTTTTTTAGGGCAGCACAAAGCTCTCCTTCCTTTAAGAACAATAAGTCTAGACCCCGTCTATTTTGCAATATTACCTCTGATAAGGAGGTTAAAGATTTTTCTAAAGCAGTTACAGAGGTTTCTATTGCCCTCAGATCTTGCTGTACTGCGGCTTCTAGGATCCCCAACTGTCTGGGACTTTCGGGGGTGCGGGGGGGTTATACAAGTGGTGCCTGGCAGCTGACATGGGGAGAGCTAGACATAAAGTGAATAAAGTCAGCAGCGAGTGAGTCTTATCTTTAGCGGGTTTTGAGTGCGTTGCAATTTCCATCCTGAAGAGGTGCTGGTGGATTCCAGTGGATGAGCAGTCTTTACATGAGAGGCGTGGATCCAAGCAGAGATGCCGTCCACTTTGACTGCAGTAGGAGTCGTCAGCAGGACAGTGTAGGGTCCTTTCCACCGTGGTTCAAGGTTCTTGCTCTGGTGTCTGCGTACCCAGACGGTGTCTCCGACTTTGAAGGGATGTGGCAGCGATGGGGTTTTAAGTTCCTCTTTGTATGCTGCGGCTAAAGGCTTCCAGACCTCGTTCTGAACCAGCTGCAAGGCACGCAAATGAGTCTGCATAGATGGGGCGAGGGAGGCACAGGTTTCAGTTTCATAAAAGTTAACAGCAGGTGGTGGGGCACCGTACAGAATCTCAAATGGGGTTAGTCCCTGTGGGCCTGGGGTATTTCGGGCCCGATATAAGGCTAAAGGCAGGAGCTGTACCCAGTCTCTAGTGCCAGTTTCAAGCGTTAATTTGGTCAAGGTCTCCTTAATAGTTCTATTCATTCTTTCTACCTGTCCTGAACTTTGGGGTCTGTAAGCACAATGTAATTTCCAATTGATCCCCAATATATTGGCCACCATCTGACTTACCTGGGAAACGAAGGCAGGCCCGTTATCCGATCCAATTGTCCCAGGTACCCCATACCTGGGAAAAATCTCTTCTAATAATTTCTTTGCAACCACCTTAGCAGTTTCATGTCGAGTCGGGAATGCTTCTGCCCATCCGGAGAAGGTATCAACAAAAACTAGAAGATACTTATAGCCATACATACCTGGTTTGATTTCAGTAAAGTCTATTTCCCAATGGGTTCCAGGTTTATGCCCTTTTATTCGAATTCCGATTCCAATCTTGTTTTTACCAGCATTTACCTGGGCACATGCTTGACAATTTTCTGCTGTCTGGCGAAGAAGTTGATCCCTGTTTGGGAGATATAAAGTACCTTCCCCGCGGTCTAAAAGTTCTTTCATCTTTTTAGCTCCAAGGTGTGTGAGTCTGTGTAGGGACTTCACTAGTTGTTTTGCATCTTTAAGGGGCATGATAGTCTTTCCTTGATATTTCCAGGTATTGTCCTCTGGGCTGTAGGTAGCCCCCAGTCTCTGTATGACATTTAAGTCCTTGTCTTCATAGACCCATTGTTCTTCGTGGTTAGCATGCGGTGGGTCTACTTGTTGGGGCAATAGAGTCATTATTAAGAGCTGTGGCCCTAGAGCTGCTTTCTTGGCTGTCTCATCTGCTAATCTGTTCCCTTTGGCCTCTGGAGTGTCTTTTTTCTGATGGCCGGGACAATGCATGATACTTAATTTCTTAGGCAAAAATAAAGCTTTAAGTAAAGCTAATATTTCAGTCTTATTTTTGATTTCTTTTCCTTCTGAGGTTAGTAATCCTTGGCGCTTGTAAATTTCCCCATGTATATGAGCAGTGGCAAAAGCATATCTGCTGTCTGTGTATACATTTAGCTTTTTCCCCTCTGCCAGCTTTAAGGCTTGAGTCAGAGCTATCAGTTCTGCCCGCTGAGCTGACGTCCCGCCCGGAAGCGCACTCGCCCATATTACCTCAGATTCAGTGGTGATGGCCGCTCCTGCTCGTCGTTCTCCGTTGAGCAGATAACTGCTTCCATCTGTATACCAGACTAGCTCCGCATCCTTCATTGGTTGGTCTGTGAGGTCTGGCCGGGTCCCCTGTGTTTCTGCAAGAATCTGCTGGCAGTTGTGAGGATCTGCTTTTTCCGGGAGCGGCAGGAGGGTTGCTGGATTTAATGTCACCAAGGGGCCGAACTGGATCCGGTCAGTATCCAATAACAAAGACTGGTAATGGGTGAGCCGGGCATTTGACATCCAGCGGTCGGGTGGCTGGCGAATTATGGTTTCAATGGCATGAGGGGTTAATAGGGTTAATGGCTGTCCCAAAGTCAGTTTGGTGGCATCCTTAATCAGAAGAGCCATAGCTGCTATCATCCGGAGGCATGGTGGCCATCCGGCTGCCATTGGATCCAATTTTTTTTGACAGGTAGGCTATAGGACGCCTCCAGGGTCCCAGTTTTTGGGTTAAAACCCCTTTTGCATAGCCCTGTTTTTCATCTATAAACAGATCAAAAGGCTTGGTAATGTCTGGCAGGCCTAAGGCGGGGGCTGACAGAAGAGCCAATTTAATTTGTTCAAATGCCAGTTGATGTTCCTCAGTCCAGGTAAAGGAAGTACCTGGTTTAGTCAGTGGATACAAGGGGGCTGCTATCTCAGCAAACCCAGGAATCCAGAGTCTGCAGAAACCTGCAGTTCCTAGAAACTCCCGCAGCTGCTTGGGACTCTGGGGGGTTGGTATATTTGAGATAGTCTCTTTCCTGGCAGCTGTCAGCCAGCGCTGACCATCGTAAAGTTCATAGCCAAGATAGATAACCTTTGTCTGACAGATTTGGGCCTTCTTTGCTGATGCCCTGTACCCCAATAGTCCCAAGGTTTGCAACAATTCTTTCGTACCTGTTAGGCAGTCTTCTTTGGAGGTTGCAGCCAACAAGATATCGTCCACATATTGAAGCATAATTAAGGAAGGGTGTCTTACCCGAAATTCAGCCAAATCCTGGTGCAGAGCCTCATCAAAGAGTGTTGGGCTGTTTTTAAATCCTTGTGGTAGTCTCGTCCAAGTCAGCTGTCCAGAGATCCCTTCCTCAGGATCTTTCCATTCGAATGCAAAAAGGGCCTGACTTTGGGGAGACAGTCTTAGGCAGAAATAGGCATCTTTCAGGTCCAAAACAGTATACCAGGTATGGGTTGGAGGCAAGGTGCTGAGGAGATTGTAGGGATTTGGCACTGTGGGGTGAATGTCTTCTACCCTTTTGTTAACTTCCCTTAAGTCCTGAACCGGTCGATAGTCATTAGTCCCTGGCTTTTTAACTGGTAGCAGCGGGGTGTTCCAGGGCGACCGGCAAGGTGTTAGAATGCCTTGATCTAGGAGGCGTTTGATATGCGGCTTGATGCCTTGGTAGGCCTCCCTTGACATAGGATATTGTTTAATATTAATAGGAGTTGCAGTGGCTTTTAGCTGTATGACTAGTGGAGGTTGTTGTCTAGCCATTCCCATTCCTCCAGTTTCTGCCCAGGCCTCCGGGTAGGAACTAAGCCAATAGTCCATGTTTTTAATAGGTAGTGAGGACTTATCAAAAAGTTTGTATTCATCTTCTAGTTTGAAAGTCAATACATGCAAGGGGGTCTGGTTTGGCCCGGTAATAGAGACACCCCCGTCCTTGAAATAAATTTGGGCCCTCAATTTGGTTAACAGGTCTCTTCCTAATAGTGGATACGGACAATCAGGCACATGTAGAAACGAATGAGAAACCTTACCTGTGGCAAGGTGTACTTCTCTTTCGGTAGTCCATCGGTATGGTTTGTTCCCGGTGGCACCTTGGACCCATGTTGTTCTGTGGCTTATGGGTCCTGGTGCTTGCGTCAGCACTGAGTGTTGGGCTCCCGTATCCACTAGGAAGGTTACAGGTTGCTCCCCTACTTGTAGGGTTACCCGGGGCTCAGGGGGGAGCTCCTGGCCCTGACTCCTTCAGTCTTCATCTAATGCTAGTAACTGCGAGGCCCGATTTGCACCTCTTCTAGGGTTGGGGGGTCTCTTTGGGCAGTCTTTTACCCAGTGTCCTTTTTCCTTACAGTAGGCACATTGGTCTCGGTCTACACGGGGCCTGCTCCGTTCCCTGTCCTGACTCACTTTGTCTCCCTGACGTCCTGCCTGAACTACAGTGGCCAATATTTTGCTTAGTTCCCTGTTACGCTTTCGATCACTTTCTCTTTCCCTTTTGTCTGACTCTTCTCTAAGCTTAAGGTCTCGTTCTTCTTGCATCTTCCTGATTCTATTCTTTTGTTCCTCTGGAGTTTCTCTCTTGTTAAATATCTTTTCTGCTTCCTTCAGCAAATCTGTTAGAGAGAAATCCTGCAAATTATCCAGTCTTTGCAACTTAGTTCTGATGTCTGGGGCAGATTGCCAAATAAATGTCATAGAGACATTTTCTTTCTGGTCCTCACTATCAGGATCGAAGGGAGTGAACCTCCGATATGCCTCCTTTAGTCTTTCTAAAAATGCTCTTGGGCTCTCCTCTGTTCCCTGAATAGTTTGTCTTACCTGGGCCAAATTAATGGGCCGACGCCCTGCTCCTTGGAGACCCGCTATGAGTAACTGGCGATAGAGACGTAGGTGGTTCCTACCTGCTTCAGTGGTATAGTCCCAGTTTGGCCGGGTTAAAGGAAAAGCCTCGTTAATCAAATTTGGGAGTTGGGTAGGTCGCCCATCATCCCCTGGTACATTTTTGCGAGCTTCCAAAAGAACTTTTTGTTTCTCCTTGGCTGGTGAGTCACTAGAATAGATTCAATCAGAGAGGTTAAAGCTACAGGGTCTTTAGCAAAGGAAGGATTATGAGTTTTCCAGTTATAAAGGTCAGAGGCTGAGAATGGCCAATACTGATATTGGCCATTGGGACCCCCCATTTGCCGCAGGGGGAGAACTCTAGAAGTGTCCCCTGGTGCAGTGTGATCCCGTCGTCCTCGGAGCTGTCCCACCATGGGGGATGGATCTGGGGGAGCACTGGCTGTTGGACCCTCTTGGTCATCTTCTTCTTCCTCCGAGGAAGGTGGATTGGACCCAAGGGCTGGCAAGGGCTGGGGCTGATAAGGAGGAGGCTCATCAGCTAGCAGGTCAATTAGGGCTGAGTCTTCTGGTGGCAAAACCTTCTTTGGTGTTGCCCTTGGCTTAGTCAAAGTTTCAGATTTGTCGAGAACAGGGTAAAGTTGGGAGGTTTGAGGGGGTAGAGGTGAAGGAGGAGGAGGAACTGGAAGGAGAGGAGCAGAGGGCTCGAGGGGAGAAGAATGAGAAGGGGATTTAGGAGGAGAGAAAGGAGCCACCCAGGAGGGTGGTGTGGAAGCTAAATCTTCCCAAGTAATAATATAGGGTATTTGATCAGGGTGTCCCTGAGGACCTTGGATGAAGATCCGAGACTTCACCTGTAAGATAGAATCAATGTTAAAGGTTCCTTCAGGAGGCCAGCTGGTATTGAATGTAGGCCATTCTGAGGCACAGAGAGTTTTCCATTTCTTCTTTTTGACCGTCACGGACAAGTTGTTTGCGCGCTTTTGGACGTCCTGCCAATGATCTAGAGTAAGGCTCAAAGGGGTAGTTAGGGTGTTCCCCATATTTCTTTCAGACAGAAAGTAGACAGACAGACACAGTAGTACAAAGACGAGACCGAACGGGACGAGCGCTGCGCGGTGCCGGCAGAAACCGAATTCAGATGGCTTGGGAGAAGTTAGTACTTCTCTTTCGCCTACAAAGACAGTGTATCCTTCAGAAACACTGGGGGCCCCGAAAAAATGGACCCTTCGGATCCCTGGGACGTCTCCCAGGGTGGCAGGGGAGAAGTCCGAGCTAAACCTCAAATTAGCTCCTTCTCAAGCTGCCTTCAGATACTGAGCTACGCGTAGACTTCAGAATACAGACGCTGCGCAAGACATTAAACATAGAGACAAACATAGAGACAGAGAGCTCGTATTTGCCGGCTTACCTCCCAGTGAAGTCGAGTGTCCTCCGGATTTGGGTCTGGGTCGTTCCGGTGATCCCGGACGAGCCCCCAAATGAAAGACCCCCGAGACCCCAACCCAGAATGGAACACGCGAGTCACTGGATGCAATCAGCAGGAGGAATTTATTCACATAGGCGCCTATGGATGCAAAGCAGAACCTCAGCCGTGGCTTAGGCAGCTTGCATGCATGGGCTCGGGGTTACAGGATTTTTATAGGTTGCAAGGGATAAGATTCCAACTTAGCACAGTAACAGTTATTTCATTGGCCCCCCCATGACAGCTTGGCACAGTATCAGCTATTTCATTGGCCCCCTCTCAAGCTCCCCTAAAAGTGGTCACAGGGGGCAGAGTGGGTTTGGAGACCCCACCCATGTGCTCCTATTTTTGTCCTCTTTTGCTCAAGTCTGCCCCTCTGGAACATCTCGTGGTTTCTTAACTGTCTGGGACATCTTGCGGTTTTGACATGAGGGTATTAACGTATGGGTTACAACATGGGGGGTGTGGGGCATGGGTTGCGGTTAGGAGGAAGCATCTTGTGACTGCAGAGCAAAACGTTATATTTCTTAACATTAAGCTTAAGGCTTTGAGGCTGGGGTCTTTCAAAACAACACTTGCCTATTAATCCCCCCCAAAGGTTTGCAACACCACACTCTCTTTGGCTACATGACAGACTGAACTCTACAATGTTTCATCAGGGATTTGATGCACAAGTCAAACAGTGGACAATTATATACAAAGCACCACTGTTAGAATAGCTTTTATCACCAGGCATGGTGGTGCATGCCTATAATCCCAGCAGTTCAGAAGGCTGAGGCAGGAGAATTGAGAATTCCAACCCAGCCTCAGCAACAGTGAGGAACTAAGCAACTAAGTGAGACCATGTCTCTAAAGAAAATACAAAATAGACCTTGGGATGTGGCTGAGTGTTTGAGTGTCCATGAGTTTATTTCCCAATAGCCATCCCCCCAAAAGAGGGAGAACAGATTTTGTCAATAATTTAATAATAACCAAGACTCAAGAAACTACGGATATGGGAAAAAGAAAGCCCTTGTACACACTGTTGGTGAGAATGTAAGTTTAAAAAAGTCATTTTTGAAAATAGTGAAAACTCTGAACCATTTAAAACACAACTAACATATAACATAGTTAAATTGATTCTGGGTATAATTTCAAGGTATTAGAATGAGGAAGTTAAAGAAACAAATGTATACCAATTTTTATGTAGCAGAATTGTCAGTAGTTAAAAAAAAAAAGAAGAAGAAATAAAAATTTCTTTAAATGAAAGGTGTACCAGGAGATTACTTTAACTGCAGGGCATCTAACTACTCTCCTGTTAACCCTCACACCATATTTCAGACCATTTTCTCTTGTCAACAGAGGACACTGAGACTCAAATTAGCTAGACACTCCAACGTATATAGACATGAGAGCTGTGGATACCTCAGAAACCCCTGAGCCAAGAGAAGGTATGAAAGTGACACGAGGACACATCATCCTGTCAAGTCTACAATGGGGAATCTCCACTCAAAGACTTTCCAATAAGGTATCTGTATCTATGGAAGACAAATAGGGGCAGAAATGAGCATTGTTTTACAAAAAGAGCCAAGTGATCTTCTCTTTTTTTTCCCTCTCATATAAAATACAACAGAGAAAAATCCCATAAACAGTGCCATCTAGTGTTGGAGAAAAATAGTTACACAATATTGTGTCTGAAATATAATAGGAGAAACTGTTTATTATACTGTGGAGTAATAAAGTTAGCATCAGGAATGTGAACAAGAAGATGAAAATATAGGATATATTCTGAGATATGAATATAAAGCTAAAGGTCAGTTCCAGAATTCTGAATTTGAGTTTCTGCTTCTCAGAAATTTCAGGAAGAAAAAGCAATTCAATCACCTATATACCAGCAAACCTTATGCAAAGAAACAAAATCACACTTGGGTTTGGGATTCTCTCCTGATAATCACAGCAATCATTAGCATACAATCTGGGGAAATGCCAGGTTGCCAGAACAAACCTATGCACATGGGCTTCGGGGCATGATTGAAGATATCATGAATGGAGAGAACAGAATTTCCAAAATTTCAGCTGATATTTTTCCCACTTTATTTCCCAGAAGAAACTTAGAAATTAACTGTTCCATAGGAGGATTTATTTTGGCAGACACTGGAGACTAACTGTAATGGGTCCACAATTTATTTATTTTTTATCTAAGTCCATTTTATTTAAATGACCCATAGAAACATTCCAAATATTTCATTAAACTCCTTTGTCCTCCCTCCCCCACCCCATGATCCTGGGAATTGAATCCTGGGCCTTATGCTTAGAAGGCAAGCATTGCACAAGCTGAGCTATACCTCCAGACCCATTTGAGGGAAGGAAACAAGGGATTGAAGTCAGGGGCACTCCACTGTGCCTGACTTTTGTTTCTCATTTTTAATGTGAATAGTAGAAACTTTAAAATTATACTTATTGAGTCACTTTTTTTGAGGGGAGGAATATGGAAACATAGCTGACTCAGGGAATTGCTAATGAGTTTAAATCTCAGGCTGTTTTTTTATAAGACCAGAGAACAGAAAAGTTAAATAATTTTAATGTAATTGTGATATCATTTCCATAAATTAAAATATATTCATATTTATTCACAAATTACTTTAACCATATATACAGTGATAAGTGACAATGCACTTCTCTCTGGGCTGAACTCCAGAAGCAGCTGGTCAATCTCCTTGGAGCCTCCGTCCTGCTGCCTTCGTTTTCTTTTTTAAAAACCTTTTGTTTTTTTAGTTGTTGATAGAACTTTATTTTTTTTATTTATATGTGGTGTTGAGGAACAAACACAGTGCTTCACACATGCTGGACAATCTCTCTTCAACTGAACCATCACTCAACACCTCATTGTTTTCTTAAGTGAATGAAATTTGACACAATCAACCAGTCCTTGTACTTTTTTTAGCACATGTGATTTTATTTATTGCCCATTTATTTCACCTGGAATTTAAACTTGATTTACCTGTTGATTTGTGTGATCAATTTCACAAGGCCTTAGTTGTCACTCCTGCTTTGTATGTAGTTCATTGTTGGAAACCACTCTTATTTGCACTAGTACATAGATCGAGGATCTGAGATTAGAGGACATAGGTACAAGATTTTGCTGAAACAACTAAAAAATCCATCTTCATCTTTCTCTCTTTCTGATATATAGGACATATACCAGCATGTGGAAAAATAACCTGATACATTAAGACTGCAAGAGACAATCCTCAAGTTTTCCCTATATATTTCACCACTGATCCACATGTTCAGACATATTTATTTATTTGTTTTGATTTTGATTTTGAACCACCATCTATAAAAATTGCTTACTGACTCAATAATTTGCTAAGTATAGCTTTGAATTTGCAATCTTCCTGCCTCATCTCCTCATGCTTCTGGTATGAAAGGCAAGCACCACCACACCTGGCTCATATCCTTCTGTTTATAAAGAACAAACCATGTGAGTTGTTTGAGAAGAGGTCACAGGGTATTAACTAATAGACAGAATAAACCCAGAGAAATAAGAACCTGGTCATAAAGAAGACCTCTAACACCATCTATATGAGTATCACACAAATTTACCAACAACAAAGAACTATTTTAGAGTCACTTTAATACATAGCTGTAATCCTAGCAACTTGGGAAATTGAGTTCAGAGGATTGCAAATGAAAAACCAGCTGGGAGACTTCATTGTACTTTCAAATCTGGTCTCTTAATGAACTTTAGTTTACTACTCATATTTTTAATGCATTGTCTTCTCAGGAACTGCCTGTAGAGAATATAAACCTATTGCACTTTTCCTGGCCTCCTAGGACTTCTTTTGAAATATCTGTGGAAGAATCTATGACATTCTAAATCCAGCATTTTGCAATCCTGTCCTCTCAAGCAGTAGATAAGTCTCTAGGTATCATGGCTATAATGGCCTCTGCGTGCTTAGGTGACTGAGCATTGTGAAAAAACTCCCAAGGCTTCCCAGCACAAAAAGGGTGACCTAGGGTTTCTTCTCAAAAGAATTATTACTTTTAATCCCTACAGAGGGATTTAATCTCTGGGACGGGTGTGGTCAATCCACTGAGATGCCCTCAAGCCATATTTCTTATTATTTCTGGGTAAGGTACTTAATAGTGTCTCTTTGGTAGCTATAAGGTTTTTAATGGCCATCCATATTTTTTTTTTGAGAGAGAGAGAGAGAGAGAGAGAGAGAGAGAGAGAGAGAGAGAGAATTTTTTAATATTATTTTTTAGTTTTCTGTGGACACAACATCTTATTTGTATGTGGTGCTGAGGATCGAACCCAGTGCTGCGCCCATGCCAGGTGAGTGCGCTACCACTTGAGCCACATCCCCATCCCCAAGACCACCCATATTTTTAGCCCCAATTTTACTCTGTTTTCTGGCCAAACTTCAAGTTTTAAAATCTTCGTGTTCTCCTCTCTGTTCATGATTATCACAATAATCTTAGCTCAAAGCTGATAGCAACACCGATGTCAACACCTGAATAAAATGCTGCTTTGAAATTTCTTCCACTAAATTAATTCATCTCTTTAAATTCAGCCTCACAAAAATTGTCAGGAAATGGGTAAAATATTAAAAACTTCTTGCCCAAAATATAAAATGAATGACATTTAGTCCAATTTCCAAGAGTCTCCCTTCTCCTCTGAAACATCATAAAGGTATTTTTTTTACCATTCTATCATCATTCTGCTCTTCTGATCTCTGACTAGAATTGCCCATTAAGGTCCACATAAAACAATAACAACTTTTTTTCAGTTTGCATCTCTAAACTTTTTTTAAAATTCCTTGAACAAATCCCCCAAATCTCCTAAATCTTCTGAATTACATGGTCACATTGGTCACAACAATGACCCCACTTCTGGTACCAATTTCGTTTTCAGACATCTTTTTCAACATTGTGACCACAGTAACTGATATGGACAATTTTAAAGGAAAACATCTATTTTCGGGCTCATAGTTTCAGAGGCCTTAATTCAAAAATTACCCACTTAATTACTCAGGTGAAATTGAAAGACATGTCAGAAGAGTATGGTGGATGAAAGCAGCCCTGAAGAAGGAAACAGAAAGGAAAAAGAATTGAGAGGCAGGCAAACTTGGGATCCCCTATTAATGGGGAAAAATGTATATTTTAAAGGCATGCCTTTAAAGAACCACTTCTTCCAGCCTCATTCTACCAGCCTATAGTTACCACTCAGTTAATCCCTATCAGGGGTTTAATGCACTGATTAAATTAAATTTCTCATAACTCAGTTATTTCACATATAAACTTTACTACATTGTATCATAAATGAGCTTTTGGACGTCATTGCCTACCTAAATCACAACAGTATTTATAATGGAAGAGTTTACTTCTGTGAGTAAACTACATAAAAACAACATGAAACAAACAAAATAGAGACATATCAAATAAACAATCTAAGGCCCTAGGAAAGCAAGAACCAATCAAATAAAAAAACAGCAGAAGAAAGGAAATAATATCAGGTCTGAAATTAATGAAGAGAATAAGAAAGCAATATAAATAATTAATGTGAAAAAGAGTTGTTTGCTTGAAAAGATAAATAAGACTAATAAACACTTAGCCAAATTAACCAAAACAGAGAGAAGATAAACACAATATTTTTAAAATTGGAGATGAAAAACCAGGTAACAGAACACATCACTGAAATGCAGAGGATCATTAGGGACTATTTTGAAAATATGTTTCAATAATTTGGAAAATCTTTTTAAAATGATACATTTCTATAAACATACAACCTACCAAAATTGAATCAAAAGCACATAGAAAATCTAAACCATATAAAAAGAAATGAGATTGAATTGGTAATACAAGGCCTCCCAACAAACAAAACACCAGAGTGTCAGCTGAATTCCACCAGAATTTTAAGGAGTTACTACTGATAGTTCTCAAATCACTCAATGAAATGGAAAAAGTGTGTGGAGCATAGATATTTCCAAAATCATTCTAGGAAGCTACTATAAGCCAAATACCTAGGGACATATCAGGAAGATCAGGGTACTAAAGACCAATATATTTTATGAGCACAGATTAAAAAATATATTTTTAAATATGTTTTTAGTTGTAGATGGACACAATATCCTTATTTTATTTACTTATTTTTTAATGTGGTTCTGAGGATCAAACCCAGTGCCTCACGTGTGCTAAGCAAGCACTCTACCATTGAACCACAACCCTAACCCCCACAAATTCTTATTAAAATTTTAGCAAATCATTTCCAGAATAAATTAAGAAGATTGTACATCATGATCAAGTTGGTTTCATACCATGAATGAAAGTATGGTTCAACATATTCAAATCAAAAATTGTAATTCACCACATAAACATTATTAAGATTTAAAAATAAAATGATTATCTCAACATGAATAGAAAGAGATTTTGACACAATCTAGGACCCATTCATGGTAAAACACTTAAGAATCCAGGTATATAAGGAACTCACTTCAACATTATATTTGTATACAACAAATTAAAAAACCATATCCTACTGGATAGGAAAGAACTGATAGCATTTTTTAATATCAGAAATAAAACAAGGATGTCTACTCTCATCATTGCTATTCAATGTAGTACTTGAAATTTTAACCAGAACAATTAGCCAAGAAAAAAGAAATATGAGATATACAATTAGTAAAGAAACAAGTCAAATTATCACTTTTTGCAGAAGATATGATTCTTCACCTAGAAATTTAAAATTTTCCAGCAGAAGAACTCAATGATGCATAAGAGTAATTCAGCAAAGTAGCAAGATACAAAGTCTAAACACACCAATAATCAATCCACTGGGAAAAAAATCAAGAAAACATTCCATTTACAATACAATTTTAAAAGTAGCTGGAAATAAATCTAACCAAGGAGGTGAAACAAAATATGTCTACAATAAAAATTATAGACTATTGAAGCAAGAATTTGAAAAAAGGATAATAAAAGATGAATGTGTTCATGGATATGGCCAATTGATATTCCTAAATCATTTATGTATCAAAAGTGATTTACAAATCCAATGCAATCCATATTAAAATAATATTGGTATTTTCCCCAGAACCTAGAAGAATAGTTCTAAAATTTATATGCAAAAATAAAATAACCAGAGTAGCCAAGATAATACTGGGAGAAAAAAAAAACGATACTGTAGCCATCATGATAACTGATTTCAATTTAAAATGAAGGGCTATAAAATAGCATGGTACCAATATTAAAAACAGACATGTAGATCAATGGAAAAGAAGACTCAGAGACAAACCTACATATACAGTCATCTGATCTTTGACAAAAGTGCCAAAACATACATTGAAGAAATAACAGTCTTTTTAACAAATGCTACTAGGAAAATTGGACATATGGAAGAATTATCTTAGATCCATTTTTATAACCTTGTACAAAAGTCAATGTCAATCAAATAAAATTCAATCAACTCAAAGTCAATAAAATACCTGCTAATGAGACCAGAAATTATGCATTTCATACAAGAAAATACAGAAGTAAAATTCCAACATATAGGTCAGAATGGCTATGAAGAATTTAAATAATAATAAATGCTGGTGAGAATCCTAGGGGACTGAAACTAATGTAATATTGGTAACATTTTTAAATAAGTGCAATGTCTATGGAAGTAAATATGTAAGTTCTTTAAAAGACTAGGAATGGAGCCAGTGTATGATTAAGCTATACCACTCCTTATATGAAAGAATTAAAGTCAGCATACTTTAGCAACACAAGCATCCCTAGTTCACAACTACCAATTTATGGAAACAACCTAGATATTGGCCAACAGACCAAACACAGAAAATGTGGTATATAATGTAGTTTTATTCAGCCACAAAAAAACCCATATAATTCCCAGGAAAATAGATGGAGATGGAGAACATCATGTTAAGCAAAAGAAGCCAGTCTTAGCCAAGTATCCTAGGTTTTCTCTTATATATGGAAACTAGACAGAAGAATGGAAAAATGGGGATCTCATTAAAATTTAATGTGAACTATAGGGTAGAAAAAAGCAATCTGTAATAGGAAGCAAGGAAGGGAAAAGAGAGGAACTTGGGAATAAAATTGACCAAATTATACTATGTGCCTGTATAAATATGTCAAATAATGGATCCAAATATTATTTACAATTTTAATGTGGTATTAAAATAACTTTAAAAGGCACATAGTATAAATTATGTGATTAGATTATCTCAGACTTGATATTATAGTAAGAAAAATAAATATATATGTGATATTTTGTTTTTTGCTCTTTACAATAAAATGTATTTCTGAAGAATGAAAGGAAAAATAGGATTTTGAGATACATTGTTATAAAAGTACGTCTTATAGGAAAAACAAGGCTAATATAAGTATTTTACCACAGCCACAAAATAATTAATAAATGTACATACTGCTTTTCTAAAAATGAAAAGAGAGATGATGCTTTTTGTATATAACAAGCAAGTCATTGCTAAGGTAAAAGGCGTACTTTATTCAATTTTCCATAACACATAGTATTTGCATTACGAATAGACAGAGTATGAATTTTTAAGTTTGAACATCATTCTGACATTTTTTTGGCAAGTCCAAAACTTCTCTTGAATTTTAAATCGGGGAAATTTGTAAAGTGTGATCTTTCATTAAAAACTATGTCACATTCTTTACATTTGTAGGGTTTAATCACTACTGTAATATTCTTGGCATTTTTTAAATGTTGGGCTTTGATTAAAACTTTGCCACTTTTTTGACAATTTAAACTATTCTTCCAAGTATGAATTTACTAGTAATTAATGTCATGATATCACAATAAATATTTTACATTCTTTAGATTTGTAAAAATTCTCTCAAGTATGAATTCTCTCATGCTTGATAACCCTTGAATTGTACCTAAATATGTTGCCACATTCTTTACAGTTGTATAACCTTTCCAGTTTGAATTGTCTGGTGTTGGGTAAGGCCTACTCTTCAAATGAAAGCCTTGAAATTTTCTTTACATTTGTATTGGTTCTTTCCAGTATGAATTCTCTGGTGTCTACTAAGATGTGATCTTTGATTAAAAGCTTTGCCACATTCTTTACATTTGTATGGTTTTTCTCCAGTATGAATTCTCTGATGTATACTAAGGTATGATATTTCATTAAAAGCTTTGTCACATTCTTTACATTTGTATGATTTCTCTCCATTATAAATTCTATTGTGCAGAACAAGGCTTTGCTTTACACTAAAAGCTTTACTACATTCTTTATATTTGTATGGTTTCTCTCCAGTGTGAGTTCTCTGGCGCACATAAAAGCTGTTCTGAACAGTGAATCCTTTGCAGCATTCTTTATATTTTTATGGTTTCTCTCCCATGTGAGTTCTCTGGTGCACAATAACTGTGTGCCTAACCTTAAAAGCTATGCCACATTCTTTATATTTCTATGGTTTCTCTCCAGTATGTATTCTCTGATGTTGAGTAAAATGTGATATTTGATTAAAACCTTTGTCATATGTTTTACATTTGTATGGGTTCTCTCCAGTATGAATTCTCTGCTGTTTACTAAGGCATGATCTGTGATTAAAAGCTTTGTCATATTCTTTACATTTGTATCACTAATCTTTAGTGTGAATTTGTTGGTGTCGACCAAGATATTGTCTCTGAGTAAAAATTTTTCCACAATATTTATATTTGTATGGCTTTTCTCCAGTATGAATTCTCTGGTGAATTATATAGTTTGAGATTTGATTAAAATGTTTTCCAGATTCTTTACACTTGTATGGCTTTTCTCCAGTGTGAGTTCTCTGTTTCACAACAAGGCTGTTCTGAATGGTGAATGCTTTGCCACATTCTTTGCATTAGTATGATTTCTCTCCAGTGTAAATTCTCATATCCAATAGGGGTTTGTGTAACAGTAAAAGCTTTTCTACATTCCTTACATTTCTATGGGTCTTTCCACTATGAATTCTTTGGTGTTAAGTAAGGTTTGAGATTTGATTAAAAGCTTTGCCACAGTTTTTACATTTGTATGATTTTTCTCCAGTGTGAGTTCTCTGAGGCAAAATAAGGGTTTGCCTCACATTAAAAAACTTTGCCATATTTTTTACATTTGTATGGTTTCTCTCACTTAATGTCTATTACAAACTTCTAGAGAACACAAGTTTGTTAAATGTGTACTTCATTTGGTTATAACTTTCATATTTCTTACTAACTAATGTATATTTAGCATAGGAGGAGGAAATCCTGGTGAGTGTGGCAAGATACTTCCTCCTAAGTAGTATAACCCAATCCTAAGACACAGACCTGTAAGCACATACACATGTAAACACATGTAGTACTCCCTAAGGCTTCATGGTATTGAGAATTTGGCAGGGACTTTGGAAACCTATCTTAGTCTAATCAATTGTGACACACCTACCTCTGAGGAGGTTACTTTCTTTGAATCTTAAAGCCTGTGTAATATGATATCTACTTTGTAGTGTTCTTGTGAAGAGTAAGAGAGAATATGTGTGTGTGTGTGTGTGTGTATGTATGTATGCATGAATACATACAAGCATATATGTATATACACATGTGTATAAACACAAACACACACACACACACTGTGTATATATATATATGTATATATATATATATATATATGAGCATGAATACATCATGAAAGAGTGCATATTCCGAATTCCGGCACATGTATTACAGTTAACTGGTTATAGTTCTATCTCTCACATGAACTAAAGTTTTCTCAATGATGAGCAATATCTACTAATGACACTGTTTCTGGGACACCCAACCCAATATCTTGCACATGCTAGAGTCTTCAGTAAGCATTTATCTAATGAATGAAGCCAGCAAGCACTCACAACAGTATGGTCAGGATAACTATCTGCCAGAGATAATGACATAGGAGCAAAGAAAGGTTATGTTAACTCACCCTACATTATAGTAATGGTTATAGGAGAGATTTCCTAAACTGTATGGCCTAGGTGGAGTCCAGAACATTTATAAAATATTTAAAATCTTTCTGATGTATTTCAGAGTGCAATCTAATTTGGAACCAGGCAGGGCATTTACAATCACTCTTTCTACAATGTTTAAGTAATTAGTAAATCGTAAATGCTTTAGCCTTAACAGCAATGGAAACAAATCTGTTCTGCAAAAATGATGGAGAATAGTTAGTTGTGAATTGGTTCCAAACTTTCTTAAGTGGAATTAGTTAATTTCATTTTATCTTCTTATTCTCATTCACTCTCAGAAACTGAGTTGCTTTGAATTGTTCCTGGCACATATTAGATGCTCAATAAGTATTTGTTGAATGAAGGAATGAATGAGTGGAGGCTAGTTTCATTTTTTACCAAGATCTTCATGCTGTCAGAATTCCCATGTACAAGATATTTTATTAAAATGTTAGAATGAAAACAGCTGAGTGAAAACAACAGAGTGGTTTGAAATATTAAAATTGGCCCTTGACTTCTTAATACATGTTAATAGAATGACCCTCTTCAAGGCTTTCTCTTCTAGGATAAGTGTTTAAAGAAAAACCCTGTAAGGGAAACGTTAATCATTCCCCAGTTGGCTTTAAGAGTATTTGCAGGAACAAATCACCAGTGAGAGAAACTTGGGTGGCATTTTTGTTTTGTGTCATTTTTGGTTCATTAAAACAATTTTTATTTATTGCAACAAATGTGCAAAGAAAATATTGTTTATATGTTCAAGGAAAAATCCAAACTCTGTAAAACAAACACATTTTTCTTCAAAAACAAAGAACATTCAGCAATACAAAGAAGAAACACATTTTATTTATTTCAACTTCCAGAGATTGGAATCATGGTATCTCCAAAACATTTTGGTCAGTTCTGTTATTTTATCCAGAGAAAAATACAGACTAATGATAGATGTGTAATAAAAATTGAGAGAAAATGCTTTGCATTTGCACAGTTTGTACTTTAAAAAAAGGAAAGAAAAGTAAGGTTTAAATATGCTTCTATTTTACATTTAGTGTTTTCTCACATTATCCTTTAACATAGTGATTTTGATGTTTCTTATAAATTCTTAAATGTCAAAACTCAGTGATGTAAGAATAATATCCAAAGGGAATTTTAAAAGGCTTAATTCTAAATGCTAAAGAGCACTCATTCTCTGGATTATTTCTATTCAAGTAGAGTGCAGGGCTGGGTCAGAAAAGAAAGCTACCCTTAAGTGCTTCAGCCTTCACACTGTTTCCTGTAACCTTCATAAATCACAGGTTCCTGAGCTGGCCTGATGATGAGCCTGCTGAGGTATATTTATAGCAGATGATTTGTAGATGATAAATATGCCAAGCCAGACATCATCTCCAGTAACCCCAGGCTCCACTGAGTTCCTCAGGGGTTCATAATTAAGACTCATAAAATAACCCTGGATGTGGAGAATCTGTTCTCTTAACCCTGACAATAGTACAGTCCAAAGGCAAACCAAGGAGTAATCACTTTGTTTCATGTTTGCACAATGTTCCACATAAAAGCTTTGCCTACATATTGACTCAACAACCAAAGAGAATAGCAGTTTGCATACCCTAGACTTTGTCTTTTTCTTCCTATTGACATAAGTCCCTTTATGCTTTAAAGTATTTTAAAATCACCATTTCAAATTATAAGCTGCTTAACCTCTTAAGTCCCAGTGCATGTCCATGACATCTGTATGTGTACAAATACATATTTCACACACATTTATAATGCACATATATCCTTCTATTGGAATACATACATATATAAATATACATGCATGTTTTCCAGTTGGAACACGTTTTTGAGGATGTTTCACCACATTGCTTTGTGTATCTTTGCTAACCAAATGAATTTTACCCCCAAATTGCCAAATTAATCATGTAAACTAATTTTGTTTCCTTTTTGACTTTCAACAGAACCATTGAGAAATCAGTTTAACACATCAAAATATGGACTGACATTACATTTTAAATTAGCCCAGGTATTTAAGGTTAAAGTCCATCAAATTTATCTCTCCTACTAAATATCCATTTGGCTAAGATTTATTTAGAAAAATGACATTTCTAAGTGTATTTTTATATATTTTCCTCTTTTTTGTTAATTCTTCTATATTTGAGAATAACATTATTCTCCAAGATTCCTGCTTAAAATTCAGTGTCACCTGCAAATTTCTTCTACTCAAAAATATGTTTCTCACACTGGTTTACTCAGTTTTAGAAAGTTTTTTCTTCCTTTGTTCCTCCCATATCTTGGACACATTGAAATTTTCTAAATTGTTAGTGTCAATAAGGATTTAGAAAGGAGAAATAGGTTTTTAGATTATTCCTTGTTCAAAATCTTCTGATATATCTGTCTTTATTGTCTCCAACATGCACAGAAATGGCTTCTTGAAATAATTTCTATAATTAAAAAGAGAATTACCATTCAACACATTAAGTTTCCTACCTTGTCCCCCAAGAGTCTTAAGGTGCATAGTTTAATAAAGGTATTGTGAAGAGTTAGGGAAAAAGAAAAGTTTTAAGTTTGTTGAAAGAGGTTTTCCCAAGATTTTGGCCATGGAACAATCCCTACCCCATTTTTCCATGATATCTGTTAAATTTCTGCAAAATTTGTGTTCTTTGGAAAAATACCTTGGGGACTATTGACCTAACCCCATTTCTGAATTTTACTGGTGCAGAAACAGACACCTGAGAGGGGCTGAAATTATTAGAGAATGTTAGAGGGGAAGTTGAAACTAGAACCCCATCTCCTGACTATTTGGCCTAAATGGTCATCTGTACCCTAAGATGGGTCCTAGGATGCCAGGCATCATGAGTAGTGCTGTGTACCTCTTACTCCCTTATGAGTTCTTCTTGGATTCATTTGCTAAAAGAGAGTTTTTCTGGATGTTCTTTTAAAAATGGTATCTATATCCTATTCTTATATAATAAATCTTAGGATATCCGCCCAGCACAGCATGGCTATGACACTGGAACTTAGTAAATATGCTAAATGAGCATGGGAGTGAAAGCTCCTAGAAGGGCTTTAAGAGGAGGTTGATCACAGGAAGGAAGAAGGAAAGGGTCAAGAAATGAAACCAAGTAAGAAGGAAAAACATGAAAAAAAGAGGGTTGGGGAAAAAAAGCGCCTCTCGATGGAAATGAGACTGAGAAGAGAAAGGATGGCTGCAGAGGATGAAAAAAATCATACAACTGAGTGGGAAGCTGTGATCTTTACATGTAAACATGACCCGTGAGGCTGATTCAGACGCCCTTGTCTAAATGATGGGGAAGACTGCCAACTGCTGAGAACCTTTATGAACTCGTACCAAGATGTATTCATTGCATGGGTGCATGAAGTTGATGAGGCAATTTCTGAGGCACCACAACAGTAATGAGTGAGACAAATCTTGTCCTCAACAAGATTACATTCCTGTTAGGGGGAAGAGTTCAGACAGGGCCTCATATAAAATAACGCTAGGTAAAATTTGATCAGGGTCTCTGGTACTGGGAGAAATCGGGGAACAGGAAAACAGACCATGGAAATTATGAGGCAAAATAAAGACTAAGTGGGTGCGGCATGAGGCATGGATAGGATTGCACCGGGTAGAAATGGAGTAGGACAGACGCATTTCCAGGTGATGCAATGAAGAAATGGGGAAGCATATGCAGCTGTGTTAGATGCCGGTGGGTTGGAGTCAAGGTGCGTGTGTACTGGAACGAGCACAGAGACATGGCCAGAAAGCCTTCAACCACACTGGGGTTCTTGGAAGTGTGGCTGAGGTTCTGACGCTCCAGAAATTGATGAGAAACTAGCGAAGGGTGTTTTATTTTGTGCAGAGAGATAGTAGTACTAGGGGTGATACGTAGGCATAGTGAGGTTTGAAGACAGGAGAAAGAGCCAGCTGGTAGGGGAGGAGGCAGTTAGTTTTGGAGAGACCAACACACCACTCAAATATTGCTATTCAGACATCTTGGGAGGAAAAGCCGCAGAGACCAGCCACAGGACACTGTTTCAATGGAAAACCGCCTGCATGGTGGAGAACCACAGCCTTGAAATTCCGTATGTGTGCACTTGAATTGCAGCAACCTGCCTAGTTTGCAAAGGGACTTCAAAGCTTGTTTTAGTCTCTTTATCTGTGAAAAGGGAACTATTTCTATATCAAACGGTTGCGGATATTCACAAAGAGAAACTTCTTAGCCCGGGAACTTCACACAGCCAAGGAGGGAGCATGGGCCATTGTGAGAAGGAACTGGAGAGAGGGGGTTATGGCCCTGAGGCGGTCTGGAACGAATCAGGGCCCTCAGGAAGCCCAAAGCCCTGGCTTCAGCTGAGTCCGGTGAAGGCCTTCTGGAGAGAATGGGGGAGCTGGGGCAAGGCGGCCTGCTCCCAGCTCCCATCCCAGGTTCTGCCAGGTTTCCTCCAGGCACGTGTCCCAACAACTCTGAGCTGCCGGACCCCAGCGCCTCCACTGCCAGGAGCCCAAGGCGCAGGCGCCCCGCTGTGCCCCTCCCCCCAATTCCCAGGAGCCCTCTAGCTCGCAGCTCTGATTGGCCAGAGGACCTCTAGGTCTGGGCCAATCAACGCCGCTGTGTGCAGGGCTTTTCCCGGGTACAAGAATGAGAGGGGCCCAGGTGGCCCGAGGCGGCAGCCGGGGCTGAGGACCAGGGACCTGGGTGAGTGGTGGCCAGGCTGAAGGGTCAGTGCGGTGGGCCTGGCTGGTAGCTCAGGAAGACCCTGCCCGCTCCCCCCCGTCCGGCCCCTCCTCGGAGGCCAGGGCACCTGGGGAGGGGGCGGGGCCTGGAGGCCGTGGCGGTGGACAGGGAGGTCGGCCCCTCCGAACCCGCCGGCCTGGGCGAGCGGCGGTGGGACTTGGGGTTGGCCACGTTGGGCCTGGCTGGCAGGCCCGGGAAGACCGCGCCCTCTGACCCCGTCCTGGCGCCTCCTCGAGGACACGTGGGGAGGGGAAAGGGGCGTGTCCTGGCGGCGGGGTGGCCACCGGATCCCACCCCGCCGGCGCCGGCCGTCCCGGGGCCCCCAGCCCCCTCCCCCGGCGCTGGTGGGCGCGGGCGCGATGTCGGGGAGGCAGACGATGTGTGAATCCAGTTTCTGTTTGCAGCAGAGTTTTAATTTTGGAGAAGGATCGAAGTGTGTTTCCGCGAGGCCGAAATTCTGGGAGGATGGTCTCCACCGTCCCCAGCTTTCTGCTTCCCCCGGAGAAGCCCAGGCACCTCCGGGGGAGTCCGGACCCGCGGCTGCCCGGCAGCAGGTGCAGGGGGCGTCGGCCACGTGCCCAGCACCCAGGCCTGCTGATTGTGCTGTGCCCCTCCCCGGGAAAAGGCTCTCCCCACATTAAATATCGTCTCAGAGAAACGGGACGGAGGGCTCTTGTGCCGCCGCCCACGGCAGTTTGCTGTAGGAGGCAGGATGTTTTAAGAGCTTAGAGCGCTCTGCAGATCTCTCCCGTCTCCCCCAGGCCCTCGGGCCAACCGGCTGCACGAGCAGCACCCACAGCATCCACAGGTGATTAACAGTGCAGCTCGGTGTGCGTCAGGACGGTCAGGACGAAACGTTGCCACCTGTTTTTAACTTTCAATTGTTACTGTTGTTTTCCAGAAATTTAGTGTTTTTGTTAAAGGGGTACTATTTGGGATGCCGCCCTATACATTTTAAAAAAGTGACCACAGCAGATGTGTTCTAAATTTAACTATTATTATGCATGCCTTTAATGTCACTTCATTATAGGTTAATTTAATTCCTAAGAATCTCAGTAGGTGTCTTTTAATATAGTTTGTTCTTATGTAGTAGTAAATGTCAAGGGAAAATAGGAATTCAAAAATAAGTGCTACTTGGATGATTTCTATAACACAATCTTTTGTGTTACACTCCTAGAGTGTTTCTGGGTAATTTTATGTTGCTGATAAGGATGATTGGAGCCACAAAATACAAAAAAGTAATTTTCTATTTTAAAAAAGAAGTAATTTTCTATTTAAAAAAAATGACTTCCAAAATGGCAGAGTAATTTATCCGATAAATTTCAGGAAGAACATTGGAGAAAAAAATATTCAATTTCAGCCTTAATATTTTCCAACTTAATGTTTTCCATCTCTTGTTTCCTCATTGAAAATTAACTTTTATTGATTAGTATGAAAGAACTAGGGTTTAGGGTTTTTTTTCCCTACACATTTTCTTAATTTGAAGCTGAGAATATTTTAAGATTGTTAAATAGAAAAAAAAATCTACTTTGAAGAGTGGAAATGTGGGATTTTTTTTATCCTTTCTTTTTTATTTATTTTTACTTTTTTATTTAAAAATGTTTTAATCTTTATCTTTTCAACTACTTTGCTGTACCAAATACATGGCTGAATTCTTGATTTCTTCATAAGGTTATCATTGTCTAAAGATACTACTTTTTGTGATTACTTAATAAAAACAAATTTAGTAAGTTATAGATAATAAGCAAAACCTGATAATTTTATTTGTCTAACTCAATGCCTTCTGTATAATATTTTAAAATAATTTTATTGTTCAATAAGCAGTACTTAAAATTTTGATTTAACAATAGAAGTCTATGCTTTAATAAGCTTCTCTCTATTAACCCTAAAAAGAATTTTCATGTAGAATATTATAAAATGGTTTACTTCATTTATTAGGTCTGAATTCTAACCTTGTTTATTCCATTGAGCAGCTGTCTCTCCTTGGCCTGATAACCTACCTTCTCTCAATCTGTTTAATTGTGTGCAAAGCAGAATAAACTACCTCAAAATTGTCCTGTGAGGTGCATAAAATGAAGAATGTAAAATGATTTTGAAATATAAACGCTTTATGAACTTGGGTTATAACCATTTTCTTTCTAAGGTTCTGTAGGAAAAACTCTCATAGATTATATTTGCATCAAGAATGAAATACTTTAAAATATAACTTTAGTTTAAAAAAACTCAACATATATTATATGACAAATGTAACACATTATCCCTTTCCTATAATATACTGAAATTAAACAGTGTGTGGCATTCTTAGACATGGAAAGGGCTAAATGTTTTGGTTTACAAATTATATTTATTCATATGTGTTTGAATCACTGTACATGCATTTTAAAAAATATTTTTAGTTGTTGCTGGACACAATACCTTTATTTATTTTTCTGCGGTGCTGAATATGGAACCTAGTGCCTCACATGTGCTAGGTAAGCACTCTGAGCTATGACCACAGCCCTCTTATGCATATTATAAGATTCATTTTTTTCCTAAATCCAGAGTTGGTTGGAATTATAATGCAAAGGGATTATATAGAATCACATATGCCAGTTTATTCTGAATAGACTTAGATAATGATATTTCTGTTTTTTAAATTTCTGAATCTATATGATAGCATCTTACACTAAGGATTACCATATGTTTGTAACTTTAGCATACTCTGTATTTGTGTTGGTTTCACAATTTCATAGCCTCTTATTTTGAGAAAAGAGCTATGGACTTAAGAAGTATTGAGGAATTCAAAAGTCAGCTCATCTTTGTGTTCCTAAAGGCATCATGTATCATTTTATCCTAAAATGACATCTAACAGCAAGTCATTGTATATGAAAAAATTTTTTTTCTGAAGTTAGTTTTTCACTAATTTTGCATTTTATTTTGAAAGATAAGCACACTGTAATCACTTAAATTACTGGAAGAACTTATATCCAGAATTTATGACTTAAACAGTATACAACACTTATGTACTTTAAACTATTTTATAAAAAAATAATCCAGAGATTCTGAAATCTTACTTCAGTTTTGACATCTGGCAATATATTTTAAAATACATTCCCAAGAAACAAAATTTTAAAGTCTTTCTATAAAATAATGAGTAGTTCTTATAAGTAATTGGTAGAGAGCTTGCCCATATTTATATATGTGTGTGTATGTAAACATCAGATTTGGGGGCTTGGTATCCTTAAAAGATTTGGGATATGTGTATGTCTTTAACTTGAAATATATACATACAGAAAATGTATGTTTTAATTCCAAGTTTAAAGGGTGCCACATACTGAAATCTTGTGGTATTTCATATAGTTAAACTTGTCAAGAAAATTTGAATCAAATGTTAATTAACTTATTCCTGCTTTGTTGGAATATAAATTGAACTCTTAAAAATAGAACTGAGCCTGTCACAGAGATGTATGCCTGTAATCCCAGTGGCTCAGGAAGCTGAGGCAGGAGGACCACAAGCTCAAAACCAGCCTCAGGCAAAGAAAGGCACTAAGCAACTCAGTGAGGCCGTGTCTCTAAAAAAACAATACAAAATATGGCTGAAGATGTGGTTCAGTGGTTGAGTACCCCTGAATTCAATCATCAGTGATCCCCCAAAATAGAATTATGTAATTTTTTTACCATGTTCTTAAATATGATGGATTTACATTAGTTTTATCAGTTTAGAAAATGTTAAAATTTTGTGTTTTAAAAAAATAGATTCTAAAAGAAGTCTTCTATTTGGTAATTTGTTTAATCAGTGCAAGTGAAATGAAAAAACAGTATAAAAATGAATGTAGAAAATGAGCAGATACTGAGTGTAAATCCAATAGGTGAGTAGAGATTTATGACAAGTGCAGGCCATTCGATAGTAAAACCCTACAGTCATGATCATGATTACTCAGTACTTCTATTTACACACACACATACACACACACGTGTGTGTGTGTGTGTTTGTATGTTTGTATCTGTGGAAAATAGATAAAAATGGTACTGGTTTCCCAGGAATAAAACTAAGCAGAATTTATTTCAAAATGGAAGAGAGATTTCTTTTTTTTTTTTTAACAATATCTGCTGAACATTGCAGTAGAGGTATGTATTGACAAAATATTAGTACTTAAACCACCTTTTTATCATTTATTGCCTCAGTAACAGCATTTTATTGATCATTAGAAAATAGAAAGGCACTGAATTTATCAGGACCTTTAAGAGCAAAAAGGAAGTTTAAAAAATAAGTATTTTAAGCATCCACTGGCCTACCAGGTGATATCCCAAGTTTAATTAGGGTGACTCTCATGAAATTACCATTTCTAACTGTTAATAGAGCAGTTACAAACTGGAAATGTCTCAATCTAATAATTGACAACTGAATCAGATTACATTTCCCATTATCAAGAAAGGTAAACTAAAACACTGATTTTAATGAACAAGGTTTCCTTAAAATATGCTATCTCATGTTTAGATCACAACATCTATGTTAATATCAACATCATAAAATCATTATACATTTGGGAGCAAAAATAATTAAGCAATTAAAAATATTAAAATGAAGAATCTTGAAAAAAGGAGATAAATTCATGTTTCCAGAAAGTCTATTGTTTATTAAGCATTGCACTCTATACTGTGTCGTTCACCCACAAGACTGGCAGGTAATTATTTTACCATTCATACAATATGTCAATCAATGGAAGGGTAACTGATGTGATATAGCAATTTGTATACGGGGTAAAGCTGGGAGTTCATAACCCACTTGAATCAAACTGTGAAAGATGATGTATTAAGAACTGTGTAATGTTTTGAACGACCAACAATTAAAAAAAAAGAAAAAAAACAAATAATTAAACTAAGTTTCAGAGTGTTTAAATGACTTGCCAAACATGTTGAAGTACAGTTACCTTGTTAGGGTTAGGAAATATAAGTAACTCAAAAGAACATGAAACACATTTGGCCAACAGATGATCAGATGTGATTAATGAGCTCAACTGTTGATGGTCCACTGCCTTCATGATAAGGCTTACTTTCAAGTCCATCATCTAAAAACTCTAATAATCTCCCAAAATTTGACACATATTATTACACTTTCCATACTCAAGAAACTTTCCAGCCTAAGGACAATATAACCTAAAAGAGAGCAACAATTTTGGAGTTCTTTATCGTCTCCCTATTAATATCATCCTTGCTCTTTCAGTTATCCAAATCTTTTAGGATATACCTCAATCCGACTCCCTCCATGAAGACTTTTTGTAACAACTCTATAGTCACAGCTACACTAAGATCATATACTGTTCATTTAACACATCTTGGAAATGAGTTTGTTATTTCTTTTTGAAGCAACCTTGCTTTTCCAAATGGCCATTTCCAAATGACTGTGATTACTGTGTACCAACACCTGGCAAATCATCCTTCATTCTGGCAACTCAGAAGTTTATGGAAATCACATGGATAAATTTGATCTTTGCTTTGAAAACTTTTTAAATCAGAAAAGCTATTTTATCACTATGTTGTTTTTATTCATCAATGGTTATCTCAAGTCAGAGCTCAAAAAGTTTTTTTTCTTATGCAGTAGTAGGGACTGAACCCAGAACCACATGAATGTGAGGCAAGCACCCTGCCATTGAGCTACATCCACCACCCATTTTATTTCATTTTGAGAGTGGGTCCCATTCAGTTGCGAGGCTGGCCCTGAAATTACAGTCCTCTTACCCTGGCCTCCCATAGTAGCTAGGATTACAGATGTGCACCACTATTTCAAGATCTTAAATGTTTTTAAATATGCCTACTTATAACTGCCATGCATCAGATCTATGTGCATGGGCTATAATATATTTTAAGTTGAAGAAACAAATGTTAAATCAAGCTCTAAAAAGGTTAACACTTAAAGTTTCTGACATAAAGTATAAAAGTTAATAACAAGCATCATTGTAACTTAAAAAAAGCATGACGGGTATGGTGGCATATGCCTGTAATCCCAGTGCCCTGGGAGGCTGAGACAGGAGGAGCATGAATGAGTTCCGCACTAGCCCTACCGTATTATTTTGATTGTATCAATTTGTGACCATGAAGCCTTGTATTAGAAAATATTAAGAATGATACTAGAGAATATAGTCAGGCACTATTGTTAGATTGGTTTTTAGTTCTTTAGTATGTCTTACTGTTGATTCCTTTTTTAACTCAATCTGAAAATTTAACTTTGATGTTTTAGATTCTGCCACTCAAATAATTTTACTTTAAGACCCTTGATATAATAACAGTAGTTATACAATATATTTTTTCTGAATGACATTTTGTTTTCAAAGGAAAATGCCAATTATTTTTCTCACTTAATGATACTTTTAAAATAAATATTTAAAATCCTTACGTTCTCTGATTTGGATATATTCATTCGACTCAGTTCCATTCTCCCTGTCATTTTGGATTTGCAAGAGCAGTACAACAGTTGGGAGGATCAATGTTTTTCCCCTTAAGTTTTCCTAGGCAATGACAAGTTTACTTTCTTATTTCCAAATTAAAAATGTATCTGACAGGGCTGGGGTTGTGGCTCAGTGGTAGAGTGCTTGCCTACCATGAGCAAGGCACTGGGTTTGATTCCTTAGCACCACATAAAAAGTAAATAAATGAATAAAATAAAGATATTAAAATGACATGTTTGATTCCTTAGCAGCACATAAAAAGTAAATAAATGAAGAAAATAAAGGTATTAAAAATGACATCATGTTTACAAAGTACATCTGACAACGTCACAGAATATTTTAATATTTGGTAGATTATTGGAAATTTTAATCTCAACTCTATCATTCCAGTTACTGGTAACTTTATACTCTTTAAAATCTCAAAATTTTAATGGTTTTAAAAATATATATCAGTGTTCTAGTTTGTTTGATAAATCACCTGTGTTTTCTAGGAAATGGAACTGTGAATGCTTAAAATATTATGAGGTTAATAGATATTCCTGAGAAAATGTTTTGTTATCCTCATAAATTTGAGAATTTTTGTGTATAATATAATGATGACCCCATGAAAAATATAAAGAGCACAAATAATTTCTTCTGAAAAGGCAATGAACATTGATGTTAGAAACATATTTTATCCCAAATCTCTTTGACCATTGGAACTAGAGGATATTGAAATACATTTTGGGGAGATGTTGAGAATGTATTACAGAATATTTTCAGATTAACATATTGTTAGGATAATCATAAATATATGTTTGGAGACAATCATGGTTACCTAAGGCCATAGAGACCTAATATACTTTTAAATATTAAAATATCTCAGTGTGTAAATATACTCAGAACAATTAATAATGTTGGTGTCTTCTATTGGCGAGGGTATATTTCTATAATCCTAAGAATTTTATTAGAATTGATTTTCAACATTATGTATTAAACTTTTGTTTTTTGGGAACTACATTCTATTAAGACTTAGTAGTAGAAATTTTGGTGTTTTAAGGAACCTATGAAATCATTTAATGTACCCTCAAGACTTACTTTTCTTATAAAACCATTGAAGCCCAGAAATATATTTTTTGCTCAAATCATATTGCAGTTCATCAAGGGATTGAGAACCAAAACCCCAGTTCCAGATCTTTTGTTGTATTTTTTTTCTTTTTACTGCGTTTTCATTTATGTATTATTCTTTTGAGGACATTCCTTCTGAGATGGAAATTAGTTAAATGATATCTCCATTTAACAAGAGAATTGAGGGAAAGGGTTGTTTGTACAATATGAGGTGAGTCATATTTAATGAGAAACTAAGTAAGCCACTAGACACACAGTTCTCTCCTCAATAATCTAAATTATTTTTATCTTCTCTTTGTCTCTCATCCACCTTTTGTTGCCACCCAAACATAAATTACTAGTTTTAAAATAAGCATGTATCTTTACTGGTTATACTACTAAGTGAATTATCAGGGCTAGGTATTAAGACCAGGGAAATGGGCCAAGGATAGATGAATTCAATTCTTTTCTGAATTGAGCTGCATCATCACTTCCTAGTGGTTGGTTATGGAAATATTCATCTATATCATCTAATATTATTAGACAAGTACACTTAAATGACTAGAGTTAATACCTACATTTTGAATTTAAATGTATTTAAAAAAACTATTATGGCACACTTTTTGCATAGAGATATTTAGTACAATTGGACTTTATGAATTATGCATTTGATATAAGTGTATTATTGAAAGACATTTTTTTTAAGTTCCAGAATGATCAGTAAATTACTAGTGCGGTTGTAGGATCAGGACTGAATTGAGGGGGAAAATAATTTCTAAAAAAATAGATATTTGAGTTTTTTGTATTCCGTTGGCAATTTTTCCCTTAAACCATAGAATGTAATCCTACCTTTAGAAATCTTTTTCTGTTAAATATTTTTCTTGGTTCATATGTCCAATTCAAATTATTTACATGATTATTTATATTTACTTATTGTATTCTGAAATACAAGAGGCATATATTATTATAGGTGATCATCTTATGACTGTCAAAAATATCTTCTTGGATAAGTCATTTAATTTCTTTAAGCCAGCATTTCCTTATCTATAAATGGGCCTTAATCTGCCTCAGAATTATTTTAGCAACTTAATGAACTGACTGATAAAAGCACTTAGCACAGTGCTTGGCATATACCAATTGCTCAATAATTATTTTTTGCTGCTGCAAATACTGTTGTCAGATGCAAATCATACTATTTGGCAAATCATTTCACTAGACCTTGGTTATCTGTTAAATGGGAATACTGCTACCTGGGATGCTTGTTTTTTTAATAATTGTTTTGGAAATCAAATGTAATAGTTGGTAAACTCTCCTGTCTGAGCTGAAGTAGCAAATTTTATACTATTAGAACCAAGTGGGGTGGGATAGGGGGTAAAAACATAGAGTGGATATCTGCTTTTAGGGAAAGAGTTTAAAGGCTCTAAAACAGATTTGCCTTCGCTGAGTTCTGCTAGACTGAGACACGTGGGGATATACAGCTTCCTTCTAGGCCAGCCAGACAGATACAGACTCCTTTGTTGAGTGTCATTTAGAGATACATCATCCCTTGCAAATTGAAAATTATCAATCAAGATATTGACTTCATTGGTGTTATTGATATGTAGTACCCATGAAATCCTAGAAGAGGAATCTGTGGCAGGGTATAGACTCTGTTAACGGAGTATCCATAGCCTTTTAGAATCTGGCCTCAAGTTTTTTACCTTGTTCAACTTTATGCCCTCACTATGCCCCCTCCCCGCCTCATCATCTCAACTCCCACGTGTTTTCCTGGGAGAGATTAAGCAGGTAAGTTAGGTGTGTATTTTTTTAGTTCTTCTGTGCTCTTATGTAGATGTGTAACTCTCACATAAATTTATACTTTTTATTTTAAAAAGATAGAAAATTACTCTTTATGAGGAAGACACATTTTGGGAATTTACATCCCAATACCAGCACATATGATAACAACAGTCTATAATTACAAAATCTCTTTCAAACTTCTGTAAATGCTTATAAAGTATACTACATGTAACTTTGGAAGATATCACATATGATTTAGCATATACTGTATATGTAAATATAGTGATTTATATAGTTGTATAATTTTATAGAGATGGTTAGTGCATTATTTAGGTATTACTTATGTATTATAAGAAATTTATTAACATTCAAATTTACAGATTCTTGCTTCTTGTCACCTTTTGTTCCTTTGGGTTTTATCAGTTATTAGTTAATTATGTTTTTCTGTTGCCTTTTCTGTGACCAATTTAGAAACCATTACCTCCACTCATTCTGGTCTCTTGAGTAATTGGCAAAGATGGGGGTGTTGAAATCCTCAATTATAGATGAAGATCTATGAGTTTTCTTTTTAGTTTTATCATGGTCATCTTGAGACTTATGAAATAATTATTTAAAATTTGAAACAGTGACAGGATAAGGCTTGTTAAACTATGGACCAGTGGCCAAACGTAGGTTGAGGCCTGGTTTGCTATAAGATCTTGTTGAAACTCATCGACTCCTGTTTGTTGTGTGTAGTCGTCTTCTGCTCTCATACTGAAATGACAGAATTCATGTTCCTGCCACATAGCCTTAATTTGGTCTGCAAAGCCTATGTCCCTCTACAGAAAAAGTTTTTTTGACCTCAAAGTTTCATGTATTGAAGGCCTGGGCCCACCTTATGGCCCATTTGGGAGGCTTTGGAACCTTTTATGAGGTAGAATTTAGTGGAAGGAATTTAGGTCTTCAGAAGCACACCTTTAATGGGAATATTGAGACTCTGGGATGTCTTTCCCATTTTGCTTCTTGGCAAGCATGTTGAGAGCAGTCTTGCTCCTCGTGTATTCCCTGCCATGATGTACTGCCTCACAATAGGCCCAAAGGTAACAGGGCCAACAACCACAGCCCCAAACCTCTGTAATATGAACCAAAACAATCCTTACTTCCTTAAAGTTGTTTATCTGATATTTTGTCACAGTAACAGAAAGCTTCGTGACAGAACCCTGACTTAGAAGATACTGGAAGTCTAAATTAATCAACATCCATATGCAGTCAAGATATGGATACTTATCTTTGTAATTGAGCATGTTATAAGACAAAAGATACACATAGAATTTAAAATCTGGCATCTTTTTAAAAAAAATTTTCCACTTATTAGATGTGTCATTGTTCTTGTTTATACATAGGGAATAGAGTCGCTTTTCAACTTAGGAATTCAAAATTGTTTTCATAATTTGTAACTTTTTTTTTGCTCATGAAAGGTACCTCAACCTAAACCTTTGGGGGGGGGCGGAATCAGTGCCATTTTCTGGTTTGATGCCATTTTGGATTAATAGTAAAATGGATTTAAGAGAATTAACTTGGTTATAAGAATGGGATTTGTTTAACATCTTCTTTAGGATCTGGTTGTGAGACTTTGAAATAAGATATATTAAAACCTCATATAAAGTGCTCTCTTTACAGTAGTTATTAGATGGTTGGAAATAAGAGTTACCAGGAGTGGTGAGTATCTCAGTATAAAAACACATTGCTGGAATCAGTTTAATTATTGATACAATTTTAGGATTTCTTCCTCAACTGGATTTGAAGCATTTGAGACTGAGTACTATGTATACTACTGCATGAATGAGTACAAAATTCTCAATTTTTGTAAATGTAGCTGTCCCTCCAAACATTATACAATTAAAGTAATTACATAAAGCCCAGACTCTTGAATATCATATTTTCAAGCAACATCAAAGATTACTTTGAGTACATTTTCCCTTAAAAAGTTTGGCAGTTTCAATTGATTCAGAAATAGATTGAGAATTTACTATTGGACTGTCAAGTCAGTTTGCCTGACCAAAATGTATTTTACTAGATGTAAATTTTTTAGTTAATAGTCCAGCCTGGTTATTTAATTAAAGAATAAAAGCATGGTGAGCTGTGAGTAAACTGTGTAGTAGCAAACATCATGAGGTACAGGAGCTGCAGGATGGGTATGTGACTCAGCTCAGATCCATCACGGCTAGAGTAAAATCATTGAAATAGCTCAAGTATTGGTAGTCTGAATTTCAAATATAGTGGATGATGTTAATAAACTAAGGGAACTCCTTTAGACTTCAGGAGGACTCTAAAATTACGAGTAATTTTTTTTTCATTAATGTACTTATTTCAAGAACTGTCCTTGACCTTCAACCTTCATTGTTTTAGAATGATACTTGAGAAATACATTTACTGGTTTTCAGATACCACATTTGGTCAGATCAAATGTTTCCCAAACTTGATAAGCTTTTATGCAGACACTTTATTTTAGGTTTTAGATTTCCTGGACTCTCTTCCATAAAGGTTCTGATTGAGTAGTTTGAGATGGAGCCTCAGCTTTTGCACTTTTTAAATATTATTTATTTTTACACAGGAACATTGGAGTTTTCCTTCTAAATTGTGTGTGTGTATCTAAATAAAAACGGAATTTTCAGAAACTTAGTATGATGGCCTTTCTTTCAATGCTTTTTGTTTGTTTGATTTTAGTACCAGAAATTGGACCCAGGGGTGCTTATCCAATGAGCCACCTCCCTGGCTTTTTTATATTATTATTATTTTATTTTGAGATAGGATCTTGCAAAGTTGCTTAAGGCCTCACTAAATTTCTGAGGCTGGCTTTTAACTTGTGATGCTCCTACCTCAGCCTCTGGGGAACCACTAGAATTTATAGGCATGTGACTCCATGCTTGGCTCATGATGACATTTTAAGTACATGTGAGCAATGCTGTATCCCTGAAATGATGCATATTTTCCATTATTAATTGTATTGTTTAAGTAAAAGCACTTCGTTGGTTTGAAGGGGCCATAGTGGTGAATGGCATGAGCCAGAGCTTTCCTGGTATGCTAGCAAATAAAAGCACGTTTATTTAATTGCATTTACCAGTGTAAGTTCATTCTTTGCAGGTTCAAATTATGGATCCTTCATTCCCCAGCCAACTGCTTTCATCATTGCAAGTCTCCTGTTTGATCAAATTCCTACCTTTTCACTATCATATTCAGAGTAAGCCCATTCATTCTTATTTTAGGCAAAATGTCCCCTTTCCTGATGTACCACCCACCTCTTCTTGTTTGAACTCTCCTCCATTAATAATGGGCAAGTTAGCCTAAATTCATCTCAGCTGTTTTCACTGATAATGATTGTCCCAAACGTTCTATAGCTTGTGTCACTCATATGAGGAATTAATATACTACACTACCTAGTTACTTAGTTATCTTGAGTGTTCTGACAGTCTAACTTGTAAACTTGTGTGGGTGAGGGGGCCATACCCTACAATTTTTCCTGTTCCTGGGATCAAAGCCAGAGTCCTTATTCATGCCAAGCAATGTATATCATCAGTTAAAGCTAACAAAAGTTAAAAACAAGAATTGTGTATTTTAAATTCAAAAGTTTGGGAGAACTGATGCCTTCCACAAAAGTTTTCCATACCATTTCTTTACCAGTGAAATTTTTATACTTTTCCTGTGCTATTAATCTTTCACTTTTCCAAGAATATAGACATCATTAGAGATTGCTGTGTCATGGATTCTCAAGGGTGATCCCTCTGATTAACCTGTATGAGAATCAAATGGAGTGCTTACAAAGTGCACAGTTTAATACCGTTTTCCCTTATTTTAATTTTTTTCCATCTGTATAATTTTGTTCCTTTTGTTATTTTGCCACACTGCTGGTCCATTCTTTTATCAACTTTATAACCCTTCCTGTTTTCTAAAGCTATAATTAGTTTCAGGTAGAGCAGGTTTAGGGTGCTGGTTAGGAATATAGCCTGTAGATATATGCTGATTTAAAATGTTGGCTGTTTTTCACTTCCACGATAACAAAGCTAATTATCTAAAAGTACTTCTGTGTTTCAGTGTCCTTTTGTAGAAAATGTGGATAATAGTTCATCTCATAGTGCTGTTATATATATCCACGTAAAATATATAAATATTTGTAAATTCTTCAGTGTTTGTATTAGCACTTAATAAATGTCAGCTGCCATTATGATTTCTCTCACTTTAACTTCCATAAAGTTTTACAACAGAGTGATTTGTAATCATATACCTCTATCAGATTCCAAATTCCTTGATGGGAGGGCCTACCTTATTTTTTAAGTTTTCAATTCATTAAATTTCAGTAAATACTGTATCAAGTAATAGGAAGATGGCAAAATCCAGTAACCAGTGTAGCCAAACTAGCAGGTTCTGGCGAGGGGCAAAGAGGGATAAGAAAAAAGACTCACATATAGACAAATGTTTTTGAAGGTAAAGCTGTAGTTGGTGCAGTGCTGTTCTCTGAAGAAAATGATCTAATGAATTATGCCACTATTCTTTATTAATATATGCCTCATTTTCAGGTTAAAGCCTCTAGAAGCATTATTCTTTGTACTCAGATGTTTATAGGACTAGCAACATCATTCACTATTCCACAATCCACAGTTGCAGTGTGGAACATGAGGAGCTTTGTGTAACTCAAAGTTTATTGTCTGAACTTACTGTTAGGTGGGCAGGTTCAGGAGAGGCGGAACTGGTGGAACACTGTGGTATTCTAGCAAGAGATTTCCTCTATTCCCAGGAGCTGTGTGTCTGATTTGAGGCTGATAAAACTCTAGCACAGTGTCTCCTCATGGAGGGCATTACAACAGCAGATAGGCATTCTGCACCTCTGCAAAGAAACATTCTTGTCTAGCAGGCGTGCCCCAGCCATGAGGTCATGTAAGACACTAGTCCCAGACAGTGTTCTCCCATTCTCTGTGACGACTCTTCACAGCAAAGTTCACAGAAAGACTGTTTTTCTGAGACTGTTTACTTCATATTAATTATAACATCAGGTAATTTAATACTCTCTATTATATTTCAGGAATTCTAATGAATCATCAATTGACCAGCACCATTTTACCAGTTTGAATGAGTTTTCAGAAATGGACAGTGTACTTTTGGATCCAACATGTGACAGATGGGTGTAACTCCATGCTAATTACCTTTTCAAGCCAACACTTGTTTGATTGTGTAAGATGTTTTTTCTGTTCAATGTTGAATTTTATTGCTAGAAAATAAAGTAAAAGTTAATGTATTTTTTTTCAAGCTTGAGTCACAATGAGTGGTAATTTAGGGAAAGAAAAAGACTCTAAAGAGAAAGATCTGAATGTGCCATCAGTCAAAGAAAGAGAAAAGATGTCAAAGGCCTCTGGAGATTTGGGGACAGAAAGCCATGAACAAGAACCTAAAACCAAAGGGAAAGATGCCAAAGATGGAAAAAGGGTCTCCAGTGCTGCCCAACCAGGGGTGGCTTTTTTAGTTGACAATAAGATCAAGCGGCCAAGTCCTGCACGTGGGACTGGGAAAAAATCCAGTAATGCAGAAGTAACTAAAGAGCTCAACAAATGCCTGGAAGAGAATGCAGTGCGTTTGGACTTATCCAGGAGGTCTATGCACAAATTGCCATCATCAATCCAACACTTGACTCAATTAACTGAACTTTATTTATACAGTAACAAACTGCAGTCCCTCCCAGCAGAGGTGGGCTGTCTAGTAAATCTCATGATCCTGGCTCTAAGTGAAAATTCACTTACCAGTTTGCCTGACTCTCTTGATAACATGAAGAAGCTGCAGCTGCTTGACTTACGGCATAATAAACTGAAAGAAATTCCTTCAGTGGTGTATAGGTTAGATTCTCTCAACACTCTCTACCTTCGCTTTAATCGCCTAACTACTGTGGAAAAGGACATAAAAAACCTGTCAAGACTCAGAACGCTTAGCATTCGAGAGAACAAAATCAAACAACTACCTGCTGAAATTGGTAAGAACATTTGAGTTATTACTATTGATTTTACTATTTGTTATGATTAATAATTCTGTTGAGTGCTTTTCCATATCAGAAAATTCCTAATATTTGTTTCTAAGTAATTAGACCTTTATTACAAACACAGTCAGCTCTGATTTTGATTGGAAAAAATGAATTTGAAAGACGTTTGCTTAATTGTTAAGTTGTCATCTGTTTTCAAAGCACCAATATATTTATACTAGATATATTAAGGCTCTACGTGCCCATTCTGTAACTTTCCTTTTTTATCTGAAGGCTTTAAATTCACATCACTTTTTACTTAGTGAATTTCTAAAGATCTTCATATTATACCTTTGTGAAACTGAAGTACCATAGGACAATAGAAAAACATTTTTAAAAAAATTTTGGTATTACCTACATTTTTATTTAAAACTCTAATATTACTATACTAGAGTGAATCTCATCATCATGTCCACAAGACATTAATTGAAAAAAAAAAACCAACTAATGTACTTAAATAGCAGAAAGATCAATAAAGGAAAGGGAAGAGGATCTGAGGAGGGTGGATAAAGGCAATTATTTTATACTGAATTTGAGCAAACCATACTCCATGCATTTATAATTGCATCAAAACAAATCCTAATGTATCACTAATATGATGCAATTAAAAATAGAAAAAAAATCGAACATAGTAGCTGTGCAGGGTGCCACATACCTATAATCCCAGCTACTTGGGTGGCTGTGGCATGGAAGGTGGCTTGAGCCCAAGATTTCCAGATATGCCTGGGCAACATATTGTATCAAAAATGAAATCAAAACAGCAAACAACAACAACAACAAAAATCCAGGGCAGAAAAGTAGAAGAGAGATCTGTCATAAACCAACACTTAGCATTTCTATACCACTCATTCTTGTCTTTTATAGTAAGCTGAATAGTAAGAAAATAAAGGAAATGTTTTAAGAGAATGGTAGTAGGAAAAAAGTAATGAATATATATGTGTAATGTCAGTAAAAAAAGAAATGAATTATCTTTATTTTTAATTATGGGAAAACTTCTGAACTAATTTGAATATAGAAATTTATTGGCATCAATTTTGTGAAATTAAAGTTACAGTTTTGTGGGTTTTTGTAAGAGTTTTAAAAAATCAAAATACAAAGTATATATTTATTTTTAAAGGGAAGCTTTTGTTTTGTAAAAGGTTTATTCAAAATACACAAAGATGAATTAAATATATTCTTGATTCAGTATAGATCTTGTTAGTGATAAAGGAAATTTTCTGATTTTAGGCTCTGGAGCTTTTCAGGGAGATGATGTTCTGTGTTTTAAAATACAGTTAAACTTTTAGATAACATGTTTTGTTAGATTTAAGTCTAGACACTTAAATATTAATTTTAACTTCAGATTACTCAAGACTATCTGTTATAGACTTTCTCAAGTAATACATGGTATGTATGAAGTAAGTATAGTTTGCTCAAGAGGTATTAAAATATTCCCAGGAATATCTATGTGGGAATGATTTATTACATATGGTCCCATAGAAATGAGATTGTCAAATGACTGCTGTTAGTATCATATTGTCAAAATTTGACCTGCATTTATGGCTTATTGTTGGATAGACGTATAGACTTGGAAAAACAAACACTGAATATTTTGTTATTGTTCCGAGGAATTGAACTCAGGGACACATGACCAGTGAGATACACCCACCCCACATTTTGAATTTTATTTAGACACAGGTTCTCTCACTGAATTGCATTATGCCACACCCTTGCTGATGCTGGCTTTGAACTCATTGTTCTCTGGTCTCAGCCTCCTTGATACTGGTATTACAGGCATGTGCCACCATGCTCAGCCAACTGCTGAATTTTTGTATGGAAATGTGAGATATTATTGCTTTTCTTTGTTATTGTTGTTTTGTGTTTGTGATATACTTAGTCCTAAAAAATTTGACTTAAATTCACAAGTCACTCTGTAAGGGTTTCTTTCTATAGCATTGCTATCAAACTACCTAGACATTAATATACTATTGTTGAATGAGGAATTATTTAACAGGATTTTAAATTTAACTTCAGTTTGTTCTTGAGAGTATACATGCAGCATTTTTACTGAAAATTGAACATACTTTAAAATTTTTTTAAATATTTCTTTTTTAAGTGTAGATGGACACAACACGATACCTTTATTTTTATGTGGTGCTGAGGATAGAACCTGGACCCAGCCCGTGCTAGGCGAGTGCTCTACTGCTGAGCCACAATCCCAGCCCCTGAACATAACTTTTTAAATTGGCATATTTTATGTCATTAAATGATTCATATTTGCAGCTACCCAACTTTTGTCTTTTATTCCTAAATTTCTAATTCTAAAAAAAATCATGGAATTGAAACAACTTAAGGTATTATGTCTTTGAAAAGATGATGACAGATCTTAAGTTTTATTCTGAAGTGAAGAGTAGAAGTATCCAAATTTTCCTTAATTATCTTTATTCTTTCAATTAATATAATGCTTTTTACTAAGCACCAAACAGACACAGTGAAGATGAGGAAGTACTTATGCTCTAAGGATTGCTATGTCTTAGGATTATTCTGTTCATTTATTATCATGTAGTGTTTTTTATATTCCAGATGATTTTCCTTGCTTTGAAGTTTGCTTTGTCTGAAATTATAGCCATACCAGCTTTGTCTTCATTGTCTATTGTTTTAAATTTCTATTAAATTGAGAAGTTATTTTTATTTATTAAAAAATGTATTTATGTAACATCAGATTATATGCCTGTATTAAGCATGTATAATAAGCATGTATATTTTGAGGTGTAAGGCATGTCTCCATCTGAACTCAATATGTATTTGATATAATTGTGCTAAATTTGTCAGCTTTTTAAATCTGGACTATGCCATCCAGCATTTGTGGTTAAATTTGCTATTTGAATATATGACATGGAGCCCTGGATGTAGCTAGTGGTAAAATATGTTCTTAGTAGGTGTGAGACCCTGAGTTCAATCAACAGGACAAAAGAAAAAAACTCCACATGACACAGATTAGTAAAGTAATCTTTTACAAGCAATATTTTCATGTTATTAGATGTCATTTTGAAATAATAGATTCAAATTTTGAGTTCAATTTTAATATTTTTCAGAAAGAATGTAAATATGTTGGGGAAAACCAGGTAACTTACAATTCAAGTATATTCTTTGATTTTTCCATTTTCAAAAAAAGTTGCCTATGTAATAATATTATATTGCTAGTTATGTTTCAAAATTATAAAAATTACTCCCTTGCATCCTAGTATAACCTGAGATATTATTTAATAATGCTTATTAAATCACTATGTTGGTCAATTTACAGGTGAATTATGTAACCTCATTATGCTGGATGTAGCTCATAATCAACTTGAACACCTTCCAAAGGAGATTGGAAATTGCATACAAATAACCAACCTTGACTTGCAGCACAACGAACTGCTAGACCTCCCAGATACTATAGGTACGAAAGGAAAAAGAAGATATTGATGATTATTTATAGCAACCTAGATATTTAAAGGGTTATTTTTGATCCATTTTGGTAACACAATTTAAAGAAATTATCAAAGTACTATATAAGTAATAAGAATTTTAAGACAGTGTTTGAAAACTTTTCCTATTTCAGGAAAATAAAATTAAATTTTAGGAAATTAACTCAGTCGGTTTAAAAGAATGTTAAGTTTCATGTATATACTCTATTATTTATAGCTTATTATAAAATGATGGATTTTTGGTATTGTTATTTCAGCATATTACATGGAGGAGGTCCGTTTTTGCTAAAGTAGGCAATATTAAAAAATAAAGCCTTTGCTGTTTAGTTTCTGAACATGGCCAGTATAGTTTAAATGTTGCTCATTTGTAGTGTTGAGGGAGTAGTAAGAAAAGACATGTTTTAAAGACTTCATACATCACACTGCAAAAAGTTTGAGCTTACCAAGATAATGTTCTATATTTATGTAGATTTTTTTTCAAAAGCCCAAACATATCTACAAACACAAAAGGTAATTTTAAAAACATAATGCTTTTTAGTTATTAGTGTAATATAAGAATGCTATAGTGCTTATTTGGCAAAATATTCATATAATTTCATTAAAAATATTTCAGAAATGCTATTGTATTTTTTGAGATGTAGGTCTGTCTTATCTTTCTCTAGAAAGATTTTTTATTTCCTGTGGCAGGTACCTAATGGAATCACTATAATCAATCCGTATTCATAGCTGGATATTTTTGTGGCCCATTAGGTAATACAAAGTTTGTTACAGATGATTTAGAGGACTGTTTTATCTCTAATTCACCTATATTATTGGTTGTAGTCATGATTGGTCCCATTCTGCTCAGGCCCTAGATTTGACTCTTGCCAGAATGACAGTCTTGGAGCTGCAGGTTAGGAAAGTGCTCTCAAACTTTTCAGCCTTTTGCTTATTTATGGTCTATTATTTAGTTCTTTTTTTATTTTGGAAGATGGTTTTTAGAGTTTTTTAAGGGTATGGTTTGAATTAACTCCCAAGGAAATTGTTAAAGAATTTTAAAATCCAGTTATTTGGCTCAACTCTATACAGAAAAGCTTACTAAGACTTAGTTATAGTTACTGTCCATTGAACACATGCTTTCCTGAATTCTTGCCATGGGTCTTTATATCATATTCTTATTTGAAATGGTAATGGGTTAAAAGTATTTTATAAATGTTTTTTTCTGAAAGGCAAAATCATCTGTAACACACAATGAATTGTTCTTATAGCCATAGTGAATATTTTATATAAATTTTCTATATGAGATTTATATTCATGGTTCAATATAGTAGGAAACAAGAACAACTATTTCCTAATTTTCTTTCTTTAAAATCTATTGAAGGGGCTGTAGTTTTGGCTTAGTAGTAGAATGCTCATCCAGCATGTGTGAGGCACTGGGTTTGATCCTCAGCACCACATAAAACTAAATAAATAAAATAAAGGTATTGTGTCCAACTACAACTTAAAATTAAAAAAATAAAATCAACTGAAATGATGAACAAAGAGAAATGATCCTGGAAGAAAAAAGCATAGAAAATATGTATTGTATATAAAGCATAATCAGACTAACTAAACAAGGAAACATGAATAAAATACAAGTCTTCCCAAGTCAAACTCAATAGAAAATGCTATATACTATAGTGAACACAACACCAAAAATAGCGATCTATAGGATAAAGTATAATTTCCCTCCATATCTAGAACAAAAAGAAGGGAATGTATGTAAATCCTGTGAAAAATTATATTATGAGAAATAAAGCTAGAAGTACTAGATAGAGCTGTAACCCCAATCCCTTTTTTATTTTGAGGTGGGGTTTGAATAAATCAGTGAGGCTCACCAAGAACTTGTGAATGTCTTGTCTCAGCCTCTGGAGTCAGTTGGGTTACAAGGATTCTATACTGTACCTGCCCATGACTGCCATGAGATCAAGTCTCAGTGTAGTTTTGTATTGCATTCCCTAGTTTTAAAAGGTGTTCAACATTTTTTTTTCATGCACTTTGTTAGCCATTTGTACTTCTTCTTTTGAGAAGTATCTATTTACCTACTTATTAGTGGGGTTATTTTGTTAAGTTTTTGGAGTTCTTATTTTATCTGTTAACACTATTTCAGGAGAAGAGCAGTGATTCTCTCTCAGGTGTGTTCTTTTTCTCTTTACATTCCTAATTGTTGTCTTTGCTGATCAGAAGCTTTTTAATTTGATGTTGTCCCATTTATTAACTCTTTGCACTATTTCCTAAGGCTGTTGGGTTCTATTGAGAAAGTTATTGACTATTCTAAAAGCTGGAGTGTTGAACCTGTATTTTCTTCTAGGAGTTGCAGTTTCTGGTCTAATTCTTAGGATTTTGATCCATTTTGTGTTGCTTTTTGGCAGGATGATACATAAGAGTCTAGTTTCATTCTTCCCACCACCAAGTGTTAAAAAGGTTATTTTTTCTCTAATATATGTTTTAACACCTTATTGAAGTATCAGATGACTGTGGGTTTGTCTCTGTGTCTTCTATTCTGTACCATTGATCTATGTCTCTTTTTATGCCACTACTATGCAGTTTTTGATACTGTCGTTCTGTAGTACAATTTGAAGTCATTTATTGTGATGCCTAAAGCATTGCTTTGTTGGCTAAACATCACTTTACCTATTCTTGGTCTTCTATTCTTCCAAATGAATTTTAGGAATTTTTTTTCTAGTTCTATGAGTAATGTTATTGGTATTTTGTTGGGGGTTGTATTGAACCTATATTCTGCTTGTTGGAGTAGGATCATTTTAATAATATTTTGTCTATCCATGAACATGGGAGGTCTTTCTTCTGGGGTCTTCAATTTCTTCAATATTCTAAAATTTTCATTGTAGAGGTTAGATTTATTCCTAAATTGGTCAGTTGGTGGTTTTTTTGTTTTTTGTTTTAAAGTCTATTGTGAGGTTGTTTTATGATTTTTTTTCTCTGTGTATTCATTGTTGGTATATAGGAAAGCTATTGATTTTTGTATGTTGGATTTGTATCCTGCTAATTTGTCAAATTTGTTTGTTAGCTCTAGCAATCTTTTGGTGGAATTTTAGGATTTTCTAATTATTGACACTGTATAATTCTTGGAATATTGTGGATGCTATACACCATTGGTACTTGAGCTTATCAAACAAATTCTAGCCTCAGGTGCAATCAGAGCACTAAAAGAAAGGTTTTGGCCACAGAGAGAGTGTAGATGGGGCTAGATGGTAAAATCTCCCAGAAAGCAGGACCAGGGTCCTTTGGGTTCACTTTCTTTGACACAAAGTAACTTCCTTATGTATCCTTCTGTGTCTTGGTTTCCTTAATCATTCTATGTTTCATTTTTTATTAGAAGTGATTCTTCTGATTTTAATTTATATTATGAATATGAAAACATTTATATTCATTATAAATATCTTGTAATTCAGATGACATATCAAAAACACATGGTTTCATGTATAACATTTTCTTCAAGGTCAGGTAATATTTTAAAGATCAATAAAATCTAAGAATAATATTGCCATTATTTTATATGATTTGCTGGTGGTCAGCAAATATAGTACCATTTCTATTTTGAGTAAAGGAAGTTAATAAGTACTATGTTTTCAAAAGTTTATGAATCACAGTTATTTCTCATTTACAGTGTTTATTAAAATAATTTTTTCTCTTTTTTTTCATCATTCATATCCCCTGTATCATGTAGCAGAAGCCTGAGTTTTGGTGAAAATTTGAACATTTGAATCATGATCTGTTATTCATATCAGCAGTCTTAATTGACTTTTGAGATTCTCCCTGTCATCTCTTGGAGAAGAATGATATACCTGTAACAGTATTCACAAACTTAACAGAAATGTATCTTTTGATTCTGTTCCTTTCCCCTTTCTGCTAGCTTAGCACTTCAAAAGTGTAACTTATTATGAAAATAATAAATACCCAACTGCTGTCTTGAAGTAAATATTTTGCCTGTATTACTAACCACTAACTTCCCTGGAACTTTGAAAAGCCACCCAAGCCCTCCATTCCCTTCTCCCCTTCAAAATGGATGCAGTTTATCAGAGTGTCATCAAAAGGATTCTAGTGGATTTCCTTAGTTAATTAAGAAGATACATTGAAGACAAAACACACTTAATATTTCCTAAATGGTAATTTTTAATCTTGATTTTTGTATACTATTTTATTCCTGTTGGAATATTACTTAATTGGAATCAGAATACTTTTGGGCTCAGTTTACCAACTCTGTTGAAGGAAAGTGATGTGCATGAGCCTACCAATAGTTATACTAGGAAGAACTGAGATGATTGCTGCTTTTCTGAATTATAGTTGACTAGATTTATAGTATAGACTCATGAGATTTTTTTATTACTGCCAATGACTAATTTTTATAAATTTAGAAAGTAAAACTGTACCAATTAATCATTTTCATGTAACTTGCTTCAGCAAGAGGGAAAGAAACCAATGAATCAGTGAAAGAAGGTTATGAAGCATAATGGCTGTCCTCTTAAGTTCCAAGGCTTAATTGATGCCATCAACTTAATGTATGCTATCATCCATTTATGCAAGCATTATAAACATCAAAAAGAAGGTTTATCATACAATAATATTTTAAAAATGATCAAACAAAAAGAAAGAAATGGACAGATACTAGAAGGTTCTGAAAATTGAAAGCCCACAAGTATTTGTCACTAAAAACATAAGTGTGACCTAGAGACCAGACAATCATTTCTATGTCTTCTAACATTGAAAAGGAAAATTTAAAAGTAAAGGCAACATCTGACATTTTAACCTACACTATGTAATAAAAATGTCACAGCAACAGTTATATCAAAGAAACTTTTTTTCTTATATATGTTATTTGGTAAGTTTAATTTGATTTGAATCTTTTATGATAGTAGATGTCATTATATCCCTCTTTGTAGCTCATGTGTATTCTCGTACTGACAATAAAACTAGAAAATGCCTGGAAAATAAAATGCTATTTTTAATGTACTCATTAGTGGCTAATATGTTCTTCAGCAGGATTTGCTTAGATTTCATTAATGTAGATGTATTTTTGTATGGTGCTCAGAAAGTTATTGATCTTGGAGCACTTTAGATTTTCACATTAGAGATGCCCAGTCTGTGTAACTTCTTGTCACAAGTTGGTTCTAAAGATTAAGTTGTTAAAAGATGACAATAATTTTCAATAGGACACTTAACAAAGTATAGCTGCATATTTGATTATTTTTCTTATACAAGTTCCTTGGTTCTAGAAGATAAGAATCTTGTAATCCAGTGGATAGCCTGTGACAGTAAAGAGGTTCATTTTATATTTCCAGGCAACCTGTCTCATTTATATCGTCTTGGTCTGAGATACAATAGACTGTCAGCAATACCCAGATCACTAGCAAACTGCAGTGCACTTGAAGACTTAAATTTGGAGAACAATAACATTTCTGCTTTACCAGAGGTAAGAATTGTATGAGAGAAAACATGACTGGATTGAAATAAGCCTTCAAGATAATTTAGGGAAAACTAACCAATCTTTATAGCTGGGGACATAATTTGGTGACTGAAATTGTTAAAATAACAAGCATCCTATATAGCTACCACTAAAACAGAATTCAAAAGAGGAAAGAAAGGATACAGGGAAGCTTTTTTTAATATAAATAAGGTAAAAATCAGAAGGAAAATTAGTGTGCTATAGTTCCCATAGCACTGTGTAAATCATTCATATGTCATTTTGGGCAATGGCAGTAAAAATATTAAGAAAAAGCTGTATGGCTGGTTTTCAATCTCATCTATCCTGCTCAGTTCTTTATAAAAATGTACTGTAGAAAGATGATAAATGGCAAGAACTACCTTGATAGAACATACTACTTGTTATTAAAATTAATGTTAGCTGCAACTCTAATGTGACACAAATTATTACCCTTATCAATGCAGTAATATTAAAAGTATTTAGTATATTAGAGTCACCAAAATCTTTCATTTTTAAACATTACTTTTTAATTTTTGAAAAAAATTTAAATTAGTTTTCCATGACAGTAGAATGCATTTGTGCACTTTTATATACATAGGTAGGTATAATTCATCATTTTACTGATTTTTCCATGTGACTGACACAGTACTTTCATTTTTATTTATTTATTTTCTTTAGTGCTGAGGATTGAACCCAGTGCCTCACATGTGCCCGGCAAGTGCTCTACCACTGAGCTACAGCCAAAGTCCTGATTTTACATGTTATAGAATCACATCAGTAATACAGACTTATATGTGCATAAGGCAATAATGTTGGTGTCATCCTTCCTATCTCCCTAACCCCTCCCCTCCCCTCTCTTTACTCCCATCTACCTAATCTAAGGTAAACTAAAGTACTCTTTCTAGTGCCCCCTCCTTATTTTGAATTACCATCAGCATATCAGAGAAAACATTTGGCCTTTGGTGCTTATCATGATGTTCTAAAGCTCCATTCATTTATTGGAAAATGCCATGATTTATTTTTTCTTTAGGGCTGAATAATATTCCATTGTACATTTGATTTAGCCATTCATCTATTGAAAGACACCTAGATTGGTTCCACAGTTTAGCTATTGTGAATTGAACTGCTATAAACATTGACATGGCTATGTCACTGTAGTATGCTAATAATAAATCCTTTTTAGTATAAACCAAAGAATTTGATAGCTGGGTCAAATGGTGGTTCTATTTCAAGTTTTCTTGGAATCTCCATCTGCTTTCCATAGTAGTTACACCAATTTACAGTCACTCCAGCAATGTGTGAGGGTTCATTTTTACTATCTCTTTGCCATATCTTCTTGCCTTTATTCTTGATCATTGTCAATCTGAGTGGAGTGAAATGAAATCTTAAAGTAGTTTTGATTTGCCTTTCTATAATTGTTAGAGATGTTGAACATTTTGTCATATATTTTTTGATTGTGTTTCTTTTGAGAAGTGTCTGTTCAGTACCTTCGACCTTTCATTGATGGGGTTATTTTTGTGTGTGTAAGTTTTTTGACATTAATGATTTATTGTACATGCATGCAGTAAAGATATTCTCCCAATCACTAGGGTCTCTCTCTATATTATTAATTGTTTCTTTTGCTGAGAAGACATGTTTTAGCTTGAGTCTATCTCATTCATTGATTCTTGGTTTTACTGCTTGCACTTTAGGGGTCTTGTTAAGGAAGTCAGATCCTTGGTCAACATGGTGAAGACTAGGGCCTTCTTTTTCTTCTAGTAAGATGAGGGTCTCTATTCTAATGCCTAAGGTTTTGATCCACTTTGATTTGAGTTTTGTACAGAGCGGGAGAGAGAGGTTTCATTTCATTTTGTACAGAGGGAGACAGGTTTAATTTCATTTTGTTACATAGATGTTACTTTTAACTTGGCTTGTTTGTATATATTAAATCATTTTTTATTTATTTTGTGTTGGTAGTAATTGGGTATAATATAACACTCTTTTAAACTGTGTTTCTCAACAATAAAAGGGAATTTTACTCTTAAATGTTTGCTTATGTTTATTCAAGCATAATATTTTAAGAATGTAATGTTGACTTAAGAATTGATAGATCTTTTGCAAATTTTTTTTCTTCCCTAATGATTAAAAATGTAGATACACAAACAGACACACACACACACACACACACACACACACAGAGTAAATTTGTGTATCTGAATTTTCATGAAACAGCTTGGCCAGGGTTGAAAGATGAATTTCAACCAGGCAAAGTGGTGCTTGTTTTTAACTACTCCCGAGACTGAGGCAGGAAGATTGCATGCCTAAGGCCAGCATGGGCAATTTAATGATACCTTATCTCAAAATTTAAAAAAATAAAAAGGGCTGAGATTTTAGCTCAGTGGTAAGTGTGCCCCTGGATTCAGTCTGTAGTATTGGTGGGGGGAGAGGAATTGAGTTTCCCACAATTGCAGTTTCTAGACTGCATCAGTTCATTAAGACTACTATGACAGTATCTTACCTATGACAAAAGAGTACTTCTGCTGGCAGCAGGTTGAATGGGATAAGGAGTAAATCCACAGATACAAGATACAGTTCTGAGAACCAGAATATCTGGATTTTTGTCTTTGATCATAGTAACTTACACATGATCAAAGTGTATGAGGTTCTTTTGTTTAATGTCACCCCTCGTGCTAATGAATGACTTGTATTCATAAGTGGGTAAGTAATTAGCACATTGACTAGTTTTTTTTGAGATTATATTTGGACACGGTTTGTGAGCTTAATTAAGAGTGACTGGTTTTAATATATGTCCATATACATAAGTATAAAGACTGGGTCTATATCAAAATTCAAATAGTGGAAATTCAATTTAAATGTGTGTGTATATATTGCCCCATTTTTATTGTCAGTGAGGGGAAGCTTGTGTGTGTGTGTGTGTGTGCGTGTGTGTGTGTGTGTGTGTGTGTGTGTGTGTGTGTGCGCGCGCGAGCATTGCCCCATTACAATTATACGCTGTACGTGGGTTACTTTTGACAAACTCATACATGCCTGGAACTCAATTTTAGTTCAGGCTCCTCCCCTTTACTTCCCATGCCCCTTCCCCCATTTTCCTTCCTGTTTGCTACTGATTTTCTTTTGCTCATGTACTTGTTCACTTTTGAGTGGTTCTTTCTACTTATACATAAAATTGAAATAGCGTATGTTATGTTTATATATGTATATAGCATGACTTTAAAATCGCTTTGCATACCCCTATCCCTTCCCTCCATTCACCCTCTCAATCTCCTTCTAGTCTACTGATCTTTCCTTTATTTTATGAAACTAATCTTCTCTTCCTTCATTTCTGTATTTTGCTTTAGCTTCCTCATATGAGAGAGAAAACATTAGACCCTTTAATTTTTGAGACTGGCATATTTCACTTAGCAAGATTAAATACACATAAGGAAATGAAACTATAACTTTAAGCACATATGCTCAAGACATGAAGCTAGGAGCTCGACATGTATTATTTTATATTCAGTATCTTCCTATGATTTGTAGGGAATATTCTTATTGAATAGATAGGGGGAAAAGACAGATGGTTTTATTTTAGTCGGATTTGTTACCGTAAACATTTTTTTGAAAAAATGGGAGAGATATTATCTAATCAATTTACCAAAGTTGGCAAAATTGATGAGTAGAAGACCTAAGATAGGAATCCAGATATATGTGACTGTAAAGGAAAGATAAACACCTATGTTTCACAGTGTGATCTAAGTAATGCATGGAAGAGGGTTGTGGCTGTAGCTCAGTGGAAGAGCACTTGCCTCCTATCATGTGTGAGGCATTGGGTTCAATCCTAAGTACTATATAAAAATAAAATAAATAAAATAAAGGCATTCTATCCATCTACAACTATAAATTTTTTTTGAAAATATGTTGAAGAGAAGTCTTCTTGTACTCTTAGTGTAATAAAATATCAATATTTTGTCATAGAAGAATATCAGTTCAGCAGTTTGTCAGTTTTAAGAATAACATTTTTGCAATGAGTCTCAATAAAACTTGTTTGTGATAAAGCAGATTAAAGACATTTTTCTTGAATTGTCATATAAGGTTTTCTTAAGCACTGTTCTTGTGCTCACATTTTGTCTGTGTGCAAAAATAGATGCTAAGGATAGATTTTTAATGTTTAGTGTGAAAATCAAATATTTATTAAATAGATAATTCACTTTCAATTCTATAGTTATTTTCTTCCTTCCTTTTATATTGCCATAACTGACATCTCAGGTACCAAGCCTTCATGGAGGACCAACAGCTGGATTTTGAATGGTACTTTAAACCCACATACTCTCAGTGGGCTTTGTTTCTTTTTGCTTATATTTTTATTTAATCTAGGTTGTTTTTTTCCTGTTCTGAATTCTGATTTCTTTTTTGATCTTTCAAAATTTAATTGCAGTCTATTTTCTGCATTTCTAAGTATTCTAGTATTTCTTCTTTACTTTGGAATTAAATAGGGGTTCTAAAATTCTAGCAGTTATTATATGTTAGGTAAGGTAAAATTGTTTGTGTATTTTGTCTCCCTTGCCTTACTACAACCCATAAAGTAAGGCATTATCATTTCAAAAGTGAATAAACCAAGTATTAATTCAACAGTTTACCCAAACAGGAATAGTGGTGCACACGTGCAATCCCAGCTACTCGGAAGGCTGAAGTCAGATCACAAGTTCAAGGCTAGCCTGGGCAACTTAGTGAAACTCTAAGATAATTTCAAAGAAAAATGCCACGGATATAGTTCATAGGTGGAGGAACCTTGTGTTCAATCCCCAGTACCAGTAAATAAAGAAAGAGAGAAAAGAAGAAAGAAAAATAGTTTGCTCCAAATCACAAGCTATTAAATGATAAGGCAAGACTGATTCAAAACTATTTGAATAACCAATAACAAACAGTATTTCTTAAATATTGGTATGCAAGTCAACAGAGAAGTTTGTTGTAATGCATATTAATTCTGTGGGAGTCAGCCTAGAATCTCCATTTCTAACACACTTTCAGGGGCTACTAATGTTGCTCTTCCTTGATCCAGCCTAAATAATGAGCACCTATTCTGTGTAATTTATTATTGATGATATAGCAATTGTGCATTATTTTCTAAGTGCTTGCTATCTGTGATTTATATCTCTAAAAATGTTTAATGTTCTTAAAGGCAGAGATTTCTTTATATTTACACACTTAGCAGTTTCTTTATATAGTGGGAAACTAAAGTAGGAACATATGAGTTTATGTTTAGTAAGTACTTGCTTAATAGGTACTTGTATTCCTTCAAATTTTACCATATAAAAAGGAATGATCAGCTTCTGAATTTAGTATTCCTAAAGAACCATTAAATTATTGAATAATGATTTATACTGTGACAGGAATTATGTTAATTTTTTTACTATTTATTTTTATTTATTTTTGCGTGCTGCTGAGGATCAAACTCAAGGTCTTACGTGTGCAAGGCAAGTATTCTACTACTGAGCTAAAACTCCAGCTTACTCTTAATAGTAATGTTAATCTTAATACTAATTTAGATAATTATATAACTAAAACCTATATAGGGTTTGTTACAGTAAGTGGCATAGCACTCTCAAACTAGCCACCTTGAGATACTTCTCAGTCATAATGTGTACTTTATATTATAGAGTGATTCAAATAAACTAAAGCCAAACAATTCAAAAAAAGGGAAAAATTCCTGATTTCTTGTGAAATCTGAAAAATCTGAGTGCACTGACTTCACAATTTCCACGAGGCAGGACAACAGCTTGCTGTAATTGAGTATTGACTATCTGGAGGAAGTGTCACAGAATCAGCCTAACCTGTTTCTATAGATCCTTCTCTGCAAGGCCTTGAGGCATTTGTGTTTAGAATTTGCTGTTCTATTCAAATGAAGTTTTTTCAGTTCTAATTTAGATTTATGCTTTTTTTTTAACAGAGCCTTTTATGCAGTCTTGTGAAACTGAACAGTTTGAACTTGGCTAGAAATTACTTCCAGTCATATCCAGTGGGTGGTCCAGCTCAGTTTTTCACCATCTGTTCCCTCAACATGGAACACAATCAGATCAATAAAATCCCATATGGAATTTTCTCTAGAGCAAAAGCATTAAGAAAACTAAATATGAAGGTAAAGTTTTTGTATCAGGAGTAAAGGAGGAATTACTAATGCATTGATATTCTATCGTCTCTAATGACGTGGGTTATGTGTCATTTTACTTTGTTGACAAAGTCTACTTAGGGGATACACACACACACACACACACACACACACACACAGAGTCGGGGGAGATATTTAGTTGTCAGTGGGCCTTTATTTTATATATTTATATGTGGTGCTGATAATCAGTCTCAGTGACTCACATATGCTAGGCAAGCACTCTACAACTGAGCCACAACCCCAGCCCCTTGGGGGCAGTGTTTATCAGTTAAAAAGTATTTTAGAATTGTGTATAATACCCTAGGAATTTGTCCTTAAGAATTAATATGAGGTTTTATTAAAGTATATTTGTAGGTATATTTATTGCAGAACAGTTTTAAAGGTACCAAATTATTATTACTCTTAGGGATTTAAATTTTTAAAGTGGAATACTGCAGAGCCACCAAAATTGATGCTCAGATATAGAAGAATATTAAATACCAGTTACAATATTCTTAATTTATTAAGAATTAGGAAGTCACAGCATATAAAAAATTCTTTGCATACATAAAGTTTAAAGCTGTTTAGAGTATGATTAAATACAGTAAATACTTAGGTATTTATGTGTACATATATAGTCAGTGTTTTCTAAAATGTATCTCTTTAAAGACCACCCATAAGTAATTCTGATCTGCAGTTCTTTTTATTTCTTATCTCTATACTGTCAGTGAAAGGATCTCATGTTTGTAATAGTTTATTGTGAAAGAGGTGAAGAAATGGTGATTTATCTAGCCCAGTGATTTAATTTTTAGTAAACTTTCTACACAGAGAAAACAGTCTATTTGGCCATACAGCTATTTCATGGCTGAGGCAGGAATTCAGCTTCCTATATTCTTTTAAATCTAGGTAGAGGGTTCTTTATATTATATCATTCAATATCTTTTTGTCTTTGATGAACCAGTCACAATTATTCTTTATAATTTAAATTTACAATTTCTTGACTCTGTCTATACTTTGTCATAAATACAGTATGTATCTTTTATGGTAATTTGGAAGAACATAATTACTGAAGTAGTATAAATTCAAAATCCTATTACAAAAAAAATTTTTAATAGTTACATAATTAATATATGCAGTAACAGTAATGTAGTGGTAAATAATATTAATTCTGTGTTTTCATTTTGTAATAGATTTAGAACATAGTGATCCCAATATTAATTAGTTTTTATATTTGATTATACACTTTTATGAATTTGACATTATTACAGTATGTTAGCTTGGAAAGGATTGTTGTTTTTAGTAAAACAACAAAACACTTTATAGCATTTTTCCTAAATTTCTATTCAAACTTGATAAAGGTTACACAAAACTTTCTCTTGAAAAAAATCAAAATGAAGCTTGTTGTATTCTTCCTCATATAAGCACCTATAGTAAGTATTTCTTAATAAAAATACTTTATCATACTGTACCTATTGGTAGTCTGGGCATGGATAGGTAATATTAAATATTTTTAATAAATAATAAATTTCAGTTTACAAAATATATACTCGATTTTTAAATATATATTCACTGATTGGGATTTCTTATATTGATGATTTTGTGTAAAAAGACACAAGGATCCATGAGTGTTGCAGAAAAAAATTAGAAATATACACTAACAAAAGAACGTAAAAGATGGGACTGAGTTTGTGGCCCAGTGTTAGAGTGCTTGCCTAATGTGGGAGGCACTGGGTTGGTTCTCAGCACCACATATAAATAAATTAAATAACAAAGGTCCATTAACAACTAAAATATTTATTAAAGATGTAAAAGAAATCCACGACCAATTGGTTAACATATTGGCACATTGATACCCAACTGAGACAAAGGTGATATCACCCTCTTCCATTACCATTGTAATAGTTTATTTAGGGTGGAATTTGATGGGCATGGTAGCTCACACCTGTAATTCTAGCAGGTTAGGGGGCTGGTATAGGAAGATTGACCAACTTACTGAGGCCCTAAGGAATGCAGTGAGACCTGTCTCTAAAATTTAAAAAAAAAAATAGCTGGTGATGTGGATTAGTAGTTAAGTGCCCCTGGATTCGATCCAAAATATAAAAAAGTGAACATGTAAAAGCAGGAAAAAGGTAATTTCAAATGCTTAATTAATATCATAGCACTCCATCATGTTTTCATTATTTAGTGATGAATGTATTCTGTCATCCTCTTTTGTGAGGGTGTGTGTGTGCTAGGGATCACACCCCAGAGGCTTGTGCATGGGAGGCAAGCAATCTGCCAACTGAGCCACATCCCCATCCCTTTCCTCTTTTTACTGCTCAGCATCTCTTCCACTCCTGAGCTCACCTGGGTTTCCTCTTGGCCATGTATCTTCTTTCATGGTGTTCATATCTCAATTTGAACAGTCACATTTTCTCCAATGGTTTCTAAACATTATTGTGAAATAAAACATCAAATTTATGACTGTTATCTTTGAACTCTGAAGTGGTTTCTCGTTGCAGTACTTTTATATTTCCATTACTCATATTCACATAGGAAACAAACTTCCTTTTTAACTTCAAAGCAAAAGCTCGGTACTATGCAACAATTTTGGAAAATCGATGCTTTAATTGTTGGTTGTAAATCCCTGATTTAGATATCAAGAAGGGGAATAAGGTTTAAGATTTATTTCCAAAAGACTGTACACATGGAGCTTTGTTTTAATGGTTCCACATGAAATGCTGCATTTTGTCTTTGCCAGGACAATCAGTTAACATTACTTCCATTGGACTTTGGAACTTGGAACACCATGATAGAATTGAATTTAGCCAATAATCAGCTAAGAATGATCCCTGAGGATTTATCTGGTCTTGTTTCTCTTCAGGTGAGTGTATTAGTGAGCATGTTAAACTTCTCAGTCTCTTTCTCCATTATCTACTTATATAAAATAAGTGATTTCTCTTTGAAGATCTTAATTAAAAGTGATGATAATAAGAACTCTTTTAAACATATGACCTTGTTAGGATGATGCAGGATTGGATCAATTAGTCTAGACTCAATACTTCTGAATACTGATCATTAATATTTAATACTACTGAATATGAGTTAGTCTAGGTTCAATATTACCATTGCCCAGTAAAAGGTGGTAGGTTTGAATGCTCTAATATAACTTTGAAGGAAGGGGTATTAAAATTTAGCATCTTTAGGCCATTTTTCTGAATTCTTTTTAAAAACCATATCTTGTTTACCATAATAATTATGGATAACTAAGACAGGCATTTAGAACCTTTTACTGTATGATGTTGACCTAATTTGCATCCTAAATCACTCACCTGCTATTTGTTGGAAATCTAGCATGTTTTCAGGTCTGTATGTTTATTCCAGTTGTTTCCAGCATGTAACTCTTTTCATCCTCTTTTTTCTTTAAAAATTCATCCACATGAATAAAGATCCATCTTATTTTCACCTTCTTAGTCAGGGATAATCACTTTTACCTGAGTCCCTAAAGTGTTCATCTTTTTGATGAGTAAAGCTTACCAATAGTACTTCAACTTTTAAAAAATTTTCCTATATCATGTTTTTAAAAATCTTGTTTATTTAATTTGTTACGATGAAATAGTATTGTGTGATTGAAAGCATGGGTGAAATAAGAAGATATAAAATTAGCTAGAAGTCTCTGAACAACTTTCTTCTTAGTGCTTGTTTCAAAACCCCATTGCATTACTGACTCCTACTCCTCTGGTAGTTTATAATTTATTAGAAAACAAGGACATCTTCCTCCCTCCCCCAATTTTATTTTTTTAGAATGCCTGAAATGTAGTAAATACCACAAATTATAAATACTGTGGATTGTCAGTTATGACCTTCCTTAAGTGATTGTTTACAACAGGTGGTTTCATAGACATTTGCAACTTTTCAGTATCAGATAGATTAACTAACTATATGATATTCATGAAAAATTTAATGTTTTAAAATTTTTTATCATTTAGTTATAGTCAAATTTTCAGTTTAATTTTGACATTAAAAATTATTTCCAATAACTCTACTGGGTTTGAAAATTTTTAGAGTGGTAAATTAAATATTTTATGTAATTTAATCAAATGTTACCTATCCTAATACTTACTATTTGGAAAATTATCATTGCTTATAAATTTTTAAGCCACACAGTTGTCATATATGTCTGATATAAAAATGAAATACATATATATATATATAAAATTCCATATCATGTTTTATCAAACTGTCAATTATTTCTCTGTAGGTTCTAATATTATCAAACAATCTTCTAAAGAAGCTTCCCCAAGGTCTTGGAAACCTTAAGAAGTTAAGAGAGTTGGATATAGAGGAGAACAAATTAGAATCCTTGCCAAATGAAATTGGTTATCTTCAAGATTTACAGGTAAATCACGTCAGGGGCTTTAAAAGGATATGATTGGAGTTTTTGGAATTCATCTTTCTAACTCTTCACCATTTTTTATTTCTTGGACCAGATAGATTTTTCTATTATAGGATTAGGGCTGAGTTTTAAGTTCACATAATCTCCTTTTATATTTCTAGCAAATGATAATTTTTGAAAGAAGATCCTGTAACTTACTAAGTCTCATCTGATTTAATTTCCCTGTTATTTTATTTTTTGTGGAAGTATTATTTTAAATTTATATAGTTGTAGGAAATGTGTATATAACATTTTAATTGTTATTTTTTTTTTAGAATTTAGTCTTGACAAACAACCAGTTGACCATTCTTCCCAAAAGCATTGGTTACCTTACCAATCTCACACATCTAAGCCTTGGAGATAACCTGCTTAATCATCTTCCTAAGGAAATTGGTAGGAACCCTATGTATTATTAACTCTACTAGTAATTACCTGTTGTATTTTCACACAGTATTTCAGATAAATCTGTTTTTGTAAGCTGAGGTTATATTAGCCTTGTGAGTTTTTTTATGGAGTACAGATACTTAATGTTAGTGGGTGCTTTGTTTCCCCCTGGGGTATTGTGATTAATATTGTATTTTTGAATATAGTATGGTATATTTATATTTCCAATAAGGTGTGTTTTATGAAATCTTAATTTAAAAGAATTATTTTCTGTTTTTGCTAAATTTGAAAAATCACAGACTTGAAACAAATTATTATTGTTGGGACTTAGGCTCAATAATAATATTTGATTAATATTAATATTTGGGTGCATTTTAGAATTTTGCTAAATCTTTTTATATCCTTTATCTCATATAATTATGACCACCTTTAATTTTATAAGTGAAGGTTGTAATACTATTTTACACAGAGTTAGTTAAGGTCACATAGTAAATAACTGTGAGTTCTTAAATTAATAATTCTATGTATACTGTTCTTCCATCTATAATATGCTTAAAAATATTGGATTAATAATTAAGAATATTTTGGGGGAGCTAGGATTGTGGCTCAGTGGCAGAGCACTTGCCTAGCATGTGTCAGGCACTGGGTTTGATCCTCAGAACCACATATAAATATATAAAAAACAAAGGTTCAACAATAACAACAAAAAAAAACAATGGTTTTGGAGATTGTTAGCAATTTAAAATCTGAATCTTTCACTTTTTAGTTTTATGTCTTTGAATAATCTACACAAACTCTTGCTGGAAAACTGGAACTTCTTATGTGTAAAATAAGCATAATCATGTAAGGAAACTTTTTGTAAGACTACATGAATTTATTTTCATTTACCTACCAAATATGTGGTAACTTTCTTCATGAAAGATCTGTATCAATATCAAACACACACACACCAATACACATATGAATGCCAAACTGTCTCAAAAAGATCTCTAGAGTTGGAGCATTTTCTAAAAACCAAGCGTAAAAGAAGAGGTTCTGAATAAATCGTTATGGAGTGTGACCTGGTCATCAGGGTTTTAGAAAATCTCCCCAGGTAAGTTGTATATGTAGTGAAGTTTGAGACTGGTGGTTCTGAGTGTTTTAAAATGGAGAGAAGCGTGGGAAATATGTATTATATATTAATTCCCACTTGCACCTTTGTATAGTAACTAATGGGTTTTTTTTGAATTATTGATTTTAAAAAATAAAACAGGTACACTGGAAAACCTTGAAGAACTGTATTTGAATGACAACCCTAACCTACATAGCCTTCCCTTTGAGCTGGCTCTCTGCAGCAAGCTTACAATCATGAGTATTGAGAACTGTCCACTCAGTCACCTTCCACCTCAGATTGTTGCTAGGGGACCTTCTTTCATCATTCAGTTCTTAAAAATGCGGGATACATATAATGCCATGGTCTGATGAAGCTCTGCTGGTCCCACACACTGTTCAAATCATTTGCCATTAATGTGTCATATCTATATCTGTATATGTTTATGTAGATATTGATGCACATGGCAGATTTATAAAGATTCCATTATGTGTTTCTGCAAATAGAGGAATTATAGCCATTTATATCTTTATAAGTCTTTTGTAGAAAAGACTTATAATTTTTCTTTGCTGAAACTGATTGATATTTTTCTGTTTTGCATTCTGATGTGTCAGTTTGCTTAAAAAAACTTCCAAAAATTATGAAGTTATTAAATTTAAGTAACTGAATAGTTATATATGATTCTCTTAGGAAAAATAATGGGTAAACTTTTTTGTGAATTATTAATACATTTTCCTATTACTAATTGTTATATCAGGTAGAATTTTTCTTTAACTTCTTTTGCAATTTGAGATTTAATTTTTTATATATTGTTTACAGTGCTGAAATAGCAATAGGACTCATGTGCATGTATACAAACTCTATTGAAGAAATTATGTTTAGTCTCTGATGCTTAGTAAATGAGAGGGTCAGAGAATTGTAAAACTGTTGATCTCAATGTTGTTCATTGTTAATCTGTAGCAGTAAAACAGAAATAGTGATATCAAATAGCCCTCCTTTGTGTGAAGTTAGTACTTTTTAAATCCCAGATTTTTATTTCATGCACAAAGAAGGGGGAGATATTAAATAATTTATGGACTTCAAGGATACTCATGAAAACATTAGATGATAGAAAGTGCCAGAGGTGGGGCTGGGGATGTGGCTCAAGCGGTAGCGCACTTGCCTGGCATGCGTGCGACCCGGGTTCGATCCTCAGCACCACATACAAAGAAAGATGTTGTGTCCACCAAAAACTAAAAAATAAATATTAAAAAACTCTCTCTCTCTCTCTCTCTCTCTCTCTCTCTCTCTCTCTCTCTCTCTCTCTCTCTCTCTCTAAAAAAGAAAAGAAAGTTTCAGAGGTGAAAAATGCACCAGATGTTAATTTGTTACATATATTAAAAGGTGCTCTAAAAATTAATATTGCACATTTTTATTTATCTTATAGAATGTATCATTTAAAAAAGTAAATTCTTCTATGTCCATTAATCTTGTTCTTCTGTGACAATTTTTGTTCTGATCTTTTGTTTTACATCTAAGTTATTTCTAAGCCATTAGACCTGTCTCAGCAAAGTCATGATATATGGTTACTCTTATATTAGATGAAACAGTTTAGCGTAATTCAAAGGAAATGGAATTAATTCCTAATATCTACCAATATTAAATATAATGAATAACACTGGAGCAAAGGTCTCCTTCTGCCTGCACCACAAGAAAGATAGCATACTAAATATATTAAATAAACCTTTATTGTGATTTAATTTTATTGACTTGGTTAGCTTCACAAATCATTCAGACAGTTGGAAAAAGAATGACAATCTAACTTGTGAGAATTTGAATATGTTAGAGTATTTATATTAAAGTGGGTACCATGAATGTTGATTAGAAAATATGAGAATGTTTTATAAAGTAGATATCAGCACTGTTATTAAATAAAATGCCTTCTAATTCTCAGGAAACATTTCTGGGTTTATTCTTAACTTTGAAAATAACATTTAAAAAGGGTCATTTTAGCTTTAATTTTAAAAATTGGAATTGATTTTCATAACCTTAAATATTTACTTTTTGTATACACTTGGTAAATATTCCGCTGACATTTATGCATTGTAGATATAAACTGCCTTGAGTGTAAATACTTATCTGTGATCAAGACTTTAGTTAGATAGTAGTTTACTTCAGACTGGGACCATTCTCAAGTTTGGTGGGAAAAAGTATCCACAGTTTCAGTATTTGGGACTGAGCAGTCATGTGACAGGTTCTGTAGTTTTTGCATTATATACGAACATGATATATTGGGGAAAATGTTCATTCTTAGATTTGTATATTATGATAGTATGTAAGTAGATATTAGTAAAATTCCTTGTTCTAACAAAATCAGTGTGTAACATCAAATTTCTGACTGAGGGAAGGAGTGAGTCTTGAGAACCAAGCCAACACCACACACACACACACACACACACACACACACACACACACACACACACACACACACACAGAGTCTTACACAATGGTGCTGTTTTCACAAGAGTAGAGACTCAGTCTTTGTGCAAATTATTAGAGATCTATTCTAACAATTCTATTAGCAATGGAATAATGTTTAAATGGAGAAGTAAGCGTTTCTGATAGTATAAATACTCCTATAAATCACTTAATTGGAAAATCTGATTTGAGTCTATGTGTGCTTTATCAGTAACCGTAAAGTTTTCTGTTATCTAAGTTACATTTGATCATTACTGGTATCATTTATGTGGAGAATTTAACATTTCACTGGTATGATGAAGCTTACTGCATAAGTGGCATTTGGAACAGACATCATACCATTTCTTTTCATTATTTTGAAAAAATCATTCAGTAATTCTGTCTATCCTAGCTAGTTCTTAAAACTTGGCACTCACTACTAAGAATAATGTTGTATTTTCTTATTTTAATATTATAATTTAATAGAAAATTATGTTAGTGTATAATTTTTCCTCATTTACTATTTTTCTCTCACTTTAAACTCATTTTAACTAGTTTGAAAAGTTGTTAAATAAGAACACAACATTCACAGTTTGAAATTTTCTCTAGTAAAGATGAGGTTTCACTGATCTCCAATGGGGTTTGTACTGTGTTAAATACTTTGTTATTCTGAACTATGATTTAAGACTAAAAGTGTAAACAGCCTTTAAATAATGTACATGTTATTGATTATTTTCACTATATAAAATTACTTTTTGCAAGTTTATATTAATTTATTTGTAATTGTTCTACCATTACCATTACCATTTAAACTTCTAGAAAACTTTGAAGCAGTAAATAACATGCATAAATTATATAAATTAGATGCACAAAATATTCAACAAAGTATGTGGTAAGTATCCTTCAATATAGTTGCTTATTGTTTATATTTGCTGTTTATAAAACACCAAAATACAGGGGTTGAGTTTTTTGTTTGTTTTTGTTTTTTTTTTTGGTTTTTTCACAAATTTTTAAATCTGGCAATGTGGACTGTCCTGTAATATAATTACTGAATTATTAGAATAATTTCCCCTTTCTCTGAGCCTTTTAATCCTAATAGTATTCTATCATGTTCTCCATGTGCTATGAAGAAAATGCTTGCTTGGTGTAAGTGTGTGTGTGTATGTGTGTGTTACAGAGAAAGTGTTTGTGTGTGTGTATGTGTGTGAGTGTGTGTGTGTGTGTGTGTGTGTGTGTGTGAGAGAGAGAGAGAGAGAGAGAGAGAGAGAGAGAGTCTGAATTAGCTGTTTTAAGATGTCAGGGTAAACAAATGTTGAAATTGGGGCTTGAGGGTTAGTACATTTTAGTACATTTCTATTCTGTGTAATAAGTATCAGCTTTAAAAGTAATAGTAGTGCAAGTACTTCTTTCAAAGGGAACCTTCAAATAAGTTTGAGTTCATCAAGTTTGCTTATACCTACCTACCTATCTCAGCAGTAATTTTTAAAGCTTACAACTTTTCTCTATTATTTGTCTAAGAGGAAGGTTTTGTTTCAGTACTGAGGGTTAAACTCAATTTATTACCAAACCACATTCACAACACTTTTATTATATTTTTTTATTATTTTTATTTTTGGGTGTACCAGGGATTGAACTAAAAGGCACTAGACCACTGAGTCACATCCCCAGCCTCATTTTGTATTTTATTTAGAGGCAAGATCTCACTGATTTGTTTAGTGCCTCATTTTTGCTGAGGCTGGCTTTGAACTCATGATCCTCCTGTCTCAGCCTCTGGACTTCTGGGATTACAGGCATGTGCCACTGCACCTAGCTACAGACCTTTTTATTTTTGAGATGGACAACTTACTAAGTTGTGTGGATCCTCACTGAATTGTTGAGGCTGACATCAAACTTGCAGTTCTCCTGAGCTGCTTGTATTACAGGAATGCACCAATCCACCCAGTTTAAGAGTAAGATTTTTGACAGTTCGCGTTGTACAAGGTATTTTTTTAACATTTTTTTAAAATTTGCAGTTGGACACAATACCTTTATTTTATTTTTGTGTGGTGTAAGAACATAATTGAGTTCAACAATACCATCAATCAACTATATGCAGTTGACATCCATCACTCAATGGCATAATATGAATTATTTTCAAGTTCACATGAAACATTTATAGACCACATTTTGGGCCATACAATACAATAAATTTAAAAAGAAATAAATGATAAAAATGGTTTCAGACTGCAAAGAAATTAAGCAAGAAATGACAGATGAAAAATTCTAAAATACTGAAGATTAACAGTATTAGGGTAATTCTCAATAACATGGGTTATTTTGACCAATGTGCATTTGAATATTCAAAAATAGTTTGGGATAAATGAAAACAAAATATAGTTTGTCAAATTCAGTGGGGTAAAGTGAAATTTATGCCTACAGGAAAATTTATAGCATTGTGTGTGTATATTAAAGAAGGATCTAATATCAGTCTAAGATTCTGTCTTAGGAAATAATTAAAAGAACAAATTTAATAAAAAATAAGTAAATTGATAATAGGAAATTGGGAAAATTAGCGAAACCAAAAACTAATAAAACTAATAATTTTCTAGCTAGGCTAATCAGGGGAAAGAAGATAACAGATTTCTCATCAGAAGTGAAAGAGGAGACATCATTATAGCTCCCATGGATTACAAAGTATAAACATAATATGAAAATCCCAATTCCCACAAAGTTGATACCATAGATCAAATAGACCAATTGCTTGAAAGATATGTGAAACTGACACATAAAAAGTCGAATGTATTAATAGGTTTATATTAAATACTGAATAACTCATGAATTCCTATTAAATTAGAGGCAAGTAGAAGATAGAAGCTCAAATATTAGCAACAGCAGTTTTCACTTCACAGAAAATGCTGGCTAATTCCTTTAAAGAAAACCTGGAGATTCAACTCCTCTTCTGCACTGGTCCCATGGAATAAAGCCCATACATCTTGCCTGGCCATAGAAAACCACAGTTTTTTTCTCCAGTGTATATCTACTTCCTTCCTCTGTGTGCACCAGATAAATCAGCATTTAAATTACAGACAATTTAGAGTTAAATATGCTATATTTATGACCCCAATAAGTCTTTCTTTATTCAGATTAACACTATATTTGGGCATTGTTACCAGTTATATGGCCCACTGCTGAAGGCAGGATAATGCCCAAGTGTACTCCAATTCTTCCTACTCATCTGATGGTACACATTTTTTTTTCAGTTGTTCCTTTATAACTTTAAGAAGGACTCGAAACAGGAGTAGATATTTATTTAGTGTTTTCGTGAATGGAGGGAGAGTAAGGAGGCTCATATTTCATCATATTTTAAAAATGATCCTTCTTAATATGTTTTTTTTTTGGTGGATGCTTGTGTGTAATTCCAGTGTCACACACATTGTGCACACAATAGTCCTGTAAGTGATCTGTGTCTCTTATTTTGACATCAACCTTTTGGTTTGATTGTAGCATTCACTCACATTAAATACTTTTCTTAGTATGGTTGGATTTATGTAGACCCTTTTGTAAATAGATGTATAGAATACTTTTATTTAATTTTTATGTGGTGCTGAGGTTCAAACCCAGGGCCTCGAATGTGCTAGGCAAGTACTCTATCGCTGAGCCACAACCCCAGCCCTATATAGGCCCTTTTATTGCACTTAACTATATCCTCTAACGTACCAGGGCTGTAATTTCAATCTCTGATTCTGATGGGGGTGTATCATGTATGCTTGATAACAAAACAGTTTCTACAAATGGATAATAACAGTTTAAACTCTATATTCAATTTATGAGAATTCATTTATTCCACATGTACATCAATAATATTTAATTTGTGTATATGATATGATTTTATTTTACATTACCAAATTTACAAAGTTGTTTAGTTTTTAATGATTATTGAACACTTAGATATATCTTTTTTTTCCTTTTTCTTTTATTCTTTCTATTTTTTTTTTGGTACCAGGGATTAAAATCAGGGGCACTCGACCACTGAGCAATATCCCCAGCCCTATTTTGTATTTTATTTACAGACAGGGTCTCACTGAGTTGCTTGGTGCTTCACTAAGTGGCTGAGGCTGGCTTTGAAGTTGCAGTCCTCCTGCCTCAGCTGCCTGAGCCACTGGGATTACAGGTATGCACCACCATATCTGGCCAGATATCTCCTAATAAAGTGGCTGTTTAAGGCTTTTGCCTAATTTTCTTTTGCAATCTGTCTTTGCATGTCTTTTTATAAGTGTGTGTTAATATGTGAGGCAATTAGTTTATTTCACCCTGTCACTTCTCTATGCACCCCTTTATGGAATTATTTGATGAATAAATTTTTATCTTAATATTTTACAACTTTTAAATTTAAAGTATTATTTTGACAAGAAATATGTATTATTTTTTCCCTTTTTGTGATTTGGGGAACTGAAATCAGGGTGTCCTATTACTGAGCTATATCCTCAGCTCTTTTTTATTTTCTGTTGGGGTTTTCCTCAGTTGTTTGTGATGGCCTTAATATTGTGAAACACTTGCCTTAGCTTTCAGAGTATGGGATATTTCAGGTGTGCACCCTCACATGCATTCAACTTTTGAATGAATTATATTTTCTTTTCTATTTCATAGTATTGATTAATAATTCTTATATATAGTATGTGATCATAAGTTGTTATGAAGTATAAGTGAAGGGTAGTGGTGTATTTTAATTATCTGTGCACATTTATGGCATTAAACCTTTACAACTCCCTCTGGTGGTAATTTTTCAGAACATTTTGATACAGGCCAGCCACATTCAGGTGTGCTGCACCCTCAGCGACAAGATGTTACCACATTTCAAACAGATCTGAGGGCATTTTTTTTATCACACAGATGTCCCAATACCTTTATATTCCCTTCACATCAAAACTTGGTGCTCAAGGTATAAATAGAATCAAGTCCACATGGGGAAGGAAGCCTCCTATACTAGCAACTCTGTGTCCTGGGGAACACAGGAATGTTGAGGTACAGTTTTCACCTAAGTAGGCCATGTATGGAACATTATGATTATATTCTCCCAACTCTTATTTCTGTTCTTTGAAAACACATTGTTGGTCAGCCATGTAGATTCTAGTATTGAAGGGAAAGACAAAGATCATCCTTGTTCTCTGAGTTCTCAGATTTGTGAAAGGATATTAAGCTATTATAAGGAGCTAGGATGAGTATCCCAGTGGATTCTTACATGTATTTTCCAAGACAAAACTCACATTATATAGATATAACACAATAAAGTGCCTCATGGTGGGGTAAGATCTTAAATGACCCAGATATTTATGGGAGAATTTCCCATTTTGTGATGATCTTACTTGACTCTGGATCATACTTATTTGTTTTTCAGCCAGTACCACCATTCTGAGGATGTCCATTGAATAGCAGATGTTCACTAATTTTGGCCTCAGTTTTTCATTAAGTAATATTTTTATCAATAGCATTTGAAAGATATAAAATTGTTTCTTAAGAACAAATATACAAGTGATATTACCATAATATGTCTTAAACTAAGGCCAAATAATGCTATTAAATATATGACTGTGTGATTTTTAGATGGTATAGAAAACTAGTTATAATTATACTGCTTTTTTAATAAAATAAGGGAATAATTCAAACAAAGGTATGTAGGACATGAAATTTGTAATGCAGCCCTCACTGCATTTCCTGAGTAACACATTTACACTTTTTGTTGGTTGTAGTTGTTGTTAGATATACATGATATTAGGGTATATTTTGACATATTATACATACATGGGGTGCAGCTCATTACAATTTTGATCCCATTTTTGTGGTTTAATATGATGTGGAGTGATACTAGTCATATATATATATATATGAAAGTTATGTGTGATTTATTCTACTCTCTTTCCTATTTCCATCCTTCCTTCCTTTCCTTCATTCCAGTTTGTCTAATACAATGAGCTTCTATACTTCCCCTTTATATCCCCTTTTTTATTAGTTAGTGTTCACATATCAGAATAACATTTGATCTTCTTTGGAGTGAGACTGGCTTATTTCACTTAGCATAATATTCTTTGGTTCTATCCATTTACCAGCAAATGCCATAACTACATTATCCTTTATAGCTGAGTAATATTATATTGTGTATATATAACACATTTTTATCCATTCATCTGTTTAAGGGTACATGGCTTTTTCTTCCATAGCTTTTAAATATTTTGAATTGAGCTGCTACAAACATTGATGTGGCTGTGTCACTGTAGCATGCTGATTTAAATTCTTGGTCCTGGTCTCTTTTTCAGCAATATTCCTGGGCACTAAGAAGATTTCTGGAATATAATGTAGAATGGAAGGTCCTCAGGAAGTGATTGAGGAAGTTGCAGTTTTGTGGTCAACAGAAATTTCTATTTCTATTGAAATTTTAGAGAAAAATATAAAATACTCATTAGGCAGAGTGTTTCAAGGTTTTATATTGGTACAATCACCCAACTTTAGGATCTTTTACTTTGATTTACAAATTCAAGAACTCAGTTCTGTCCATGTTCAAGAGGTAAAAAATACTTAGCATTTTAAACAGATTCAGTTATTTATTTCACAGGTGGCTGATGTATAGAACAATACATCACAACCAGAACACTCATATCATTTATCCAGTGTATTCCATTATTAATACATAAAAGGTGAAATGTCAAATTGGTAGCCAGAAGTTGAGTTGTTACTCTCAGAATCAGACCAAAGGCAAATAGAAGGTGATCTCCTTGAGGTTACAGTGAGGCTTAAGGAAACATTCCTTCTCACATAAGAGAGCACCTCCTCTCAAGCAGATCCAGTGAGCATTCATTGAAGCCCCAGTATTAACCAGCACTAGGGATACACACATGAATAAGAGGGAGCCCCACAAGTGTCTCTCCATGTAGTGAGGACTGGTGATCGACAGAAAATTGCTCCGTTTGGGGTAAGAAAAGTCAGCTATTTGACAAATGGTTTCTTTCCACCCTGGACAGGGCCCAAACCTCATTTCTGTCTTTCCAGTGGAGCTTCATTCTTTCTGTTGTCACAGAATTTGGCTATTGTGAAAACATGCTAATTCTTCTTTTTAACCTTTGGATATTTTCTGGCTTAAGACTTATCAGCCCTAGTATAATGGTTATAGATAGATTTCCTTATCCAATGTGATATAAAATTCCTCAATTTAGTGAACTGAAAGGGTATTCTGTACTAGTAAAAATAATTATTAATTAGAAATGTGGAGAATAATTGAATCAATATTAGTTTCATAATCTTTCTTGTGTGCTTTCAGGTCTTAAAGGGAAAATATAAAAATATTATAACAGAATTATCCTTGACACTGATACAAGCAGACTCTTTTTCTTCAAATCTGGTGCTATGATTTAGCAATGTGTTCCCCCAGATCTCATGTGTGAGACAATAGAAGAAGGTTTAAATGTGAGACAATTGGGTTATAAAAGCCTTTAGCCGAGTAGTAAGTTGATCTCTGAGTGGTAACTGAAAGCAGTTAGGGTATGGCTGGAGAAAGAGTGTTCCCAGGAGACATGACTTTGAGGCTTATATTTTGTCTTATTGTGTAGAGTGTGTGCTCGCTCGCTCCCTCTCTCTCTCTCACACACACACTCTCTCTCCCCCCTCCCCTCCCCATCATTGATTTCTAGTGTTGTGTCTTGAGCCACTTAGCTCCACCTCAGTCTCCTGGTGTGATGTTTTTCCTCCCCTCAGACCCTGAGGATTGGAGCCAGTTGTCTATGGACTGAGATCTCTGTGAGGCCCAATTACAATTTTCCTCTTCTAGAACTGTTTTTGTCAGGCCTCTTAGTCACACCAGAGAAAAAGCTCACTAAAACATCTAGAAATCAATATTGGGAAAGAACCATAGAGAAATAAAAGTGTTACTTTGGGTAGATAAACACATGCTCCCTACACTAAGGGTATTATACAGAAATAGCATTCTTCTAAACCCACACATAATACTACCTGTAAAAATGTATTTGTTTTTCTTCTTCCTACTTGGTGTTCCATCTATATCGAAGCACAAACTTGAAAGTTATTTATTTATTTATGGTACTAGGGACTGAACTCAGGAACACTTAAACACTGAATGGCTCAGTGGTGAAGTATACATATTTATTTATTAAAGACAGGATCTTTCTAAGTTATTTAGGGTCTCACTAAATTGCTGAGGCTGGGTTTGAACTTGTAATACTTCTATGAGGCTTCAAATTTTAGATCAGTTTACTGACTTCAAGGAACATAAAGCAGATTTTTTTTACATTTTTTATTAAAGAGTTTTATGTAGAGTTTTATAGTATTGTTTTAGTAGAATTTTACTTCTTTGCTATTCAGAATTGACCTCCCTATTCATCTTTATTCATGGTACACAGTATTACATATAGTTCTATGTACAAAAAATCAAATATCAAGAGCTGACACAATTTTGCCTTAGAGAGCACCAGACTGGAGTTTGTCCTGTTGTGTTTAAGAACATTAGAATGTTCATCAGTGTTTATGGTTTTGATACTACTGAAGGCTATCACAGTGGCCTGGATATGTGCTGAAAGCTAAAATTTCAATTTTGTTGGTTTTTTTAAACAAAGAAATATTTTAAATAAAGCCTATTTCAACAGTGAAATTGTTTCATAGCAAAAGAATAAAATCTTATTAAATTTTAGTGTCATTATAGTGAAATGAAAGTGTTGTTACTTAATACTGTTTTGATAAATATTAGAGGTTAACCCTAATGTAACAAAAATTAAAATAAAAGCTTCCATCCAAAGTGTGATACTCAGAGTGCAGTGTATCAGTCCTGACCTAGCAATGGCCGTGTCTCAGCCACAGAAAATCTCTGGTCATCTCTAAATGTAAATATGTGGTGTGAGGCTATGCAGTCAGGAACTGAGTGACCCAACATGAGAAGCAGATGCCCACCCACAAGCCTATACCCATGTTCGGCCTCGGACTGGATGAGGGCACCTTGGCTAGCAGAGTTACTGCTAATGAGTCTTTCTCCAAATGTAACCAGCCAGTAAGCACTCAAAGCACCTTGCACTTCACTAGAATACTTCATAATCAGTTGAAGATACACCATCCTGGCCTGCGGGAGCCATCCTGTCCTGCTACCCAGAACCAGATGGGTGTGCATAGTGCTGTGTTCTTTAGAGCCTGCCTTCATAGCCTGCCATGTGTTCAAGGGGACAGAGGAATGTAAAAACCCAAGTAGAACAGTGTTGGGATGGACTTATGTTAAATAAGTGTGTCTTTCTGAATTTTTAAGCAAAATACTCAACTTTCAGCTTATTTTCTAATTTTTATTCCATGGTAATATCAAAAATTGGAAAGTGTTTAACATTAAAACTCCTAATTGCTAACGAGCAGGGAGCTAGTGAGGAATAGGAGCTATCATTTAAAATAAAAATAAAGACAAAACATTTTTCTTGAGCATACATATGTGACAGGGTATTAAAAAGCCAGCACCATCTGCTAACTCCAAGGGAGTTAGCTTGTTCACACCACTGCGGCCTTTCTTCATTCAGGGTAGTGTGTGTCCAGCCATCCTCCATGGTGTTGTCTGTTGCTAGTCTCCTATCCTGGTAACTGCTGGACTTTCCCAAAGGTGGTGAGGGAAATGATCTCCCTGTTTAGCCTCCTCTCAGGATGGTCCTGTGGATCCTTAGCAGGGCTGGCCATCCTTTCCAAAACTCAGATGACTTGTAAGTAACAAGTCAGGTGAAACTGAAGCAATGGAGTCTGATGAGACTATTGCTGAACAGTCCCAGGGCTGAATTTATATGAGGTATGTGTTCCACTCTTGCCAAAGGGCCAGGACAAAACCCTTCTCACCTAGAGGAAGGAATGGTGGCCACATGGATCACTTCTCCCATGTGCAGAGATAAGGCATTGGTGCTGAGAATGAAACCTTTGCAGCTTCTATTGGACATGCTTTCTTTTTAGGAATGAAGGAATATTCTTGCATTTTTTAGCCATTCTTTTGTCATTTTTACAAAATTGCATGTAACTTTATTATAAGTATTTTTAAAAGGGAGTTTTGTAAATATTTAATATACTGCTAATTACTACAAACTTGATGACTTAATAAAGAAAAAACTCTTTAAAAAAAATCATTCTCACAAGTCTGAAGCTAACACCCAAGAACCTCTTGGAACTTTTCTCACTACTGTAAAATTCACTTCTTTGGGGTTTCAGATTTGTGGTCCCCATGCTCTTGCTGGCTGTCAACTGGAGACCTGTTTCATGGATTGAAGTCCTCCCTCTTTCCTTCTTGCTTGGCTTCTTCAACCCTCAAAGTGCCCTCAGTGATCAGTTCCTATGCTTCAAGTGTCCCTTATTGATGTCCCAGCCAGAGAAGGGACTCTGCTTTGAAGGGCTTATGTGACTGGTTAGGCCTTCTAGATCACTTTCCTACTTAAGGGTGATCTGTGCCATAAAACATAAGATAAGCATCAGAGTGATATCTTGATATATTGACAGACCCTGGAGATGGGCAGGACAACACTGAGGGCCTCTTTAGACAGTCTGTGTACAACAACCTAATAGGATTTTTCTACTTATATGTACTTGAAAGCTTCTTATTGGGGAAATAATATGCCACAAACCCAATTTTATGAGGAAAACTGAACCTTAGAAAAGTAATGTAAATCAGTGTTGAGGTATACTAGCTAGGGAAATGTTGACACAGATTATAAGAAAGTTGTTAAAACACTGAAAATGTGGTTATTTATATCTTCTTGGTATATATAGATCATCATCATAAATAAGGCACTTAAATTAACATAATTGCTTTATATAATAAATTAATAATATCCTGATGGATATCTGGGGGAAACACCATATACAAACCATTTTACTACATCATATAATCTATTTTGAAATTGAAACAGAAAAAGAAAAATGGGGGAGGATGTAAATATGCTAAAGTGAGGAAATATGCTAAGTTGAGGAATCTTATAAATATATTTAAAAATATAGATGAAACATACTGAGATTAAAGTTATTTTAGATAAAGGATATTTGTAAATGATTAATCAAACAGATAATTACAGTTTCAAGTCTTCTAAAAATAATTCTATTTTATGTTGTTGATACACCCTCTTCTTGTATCCCAGTGACAAGTTCTGCTCCCTCACATGTTGAAGTATAACATTAGAAAATTCACACTAAGGCAAGCATATAAAGCAGGTTTTATTTTAAAAGGGTTATCATAGACTTCTCTGAGGAGGGAGAAGGGGGCCATAGTTGGTATTTCTAGAAGTGAGGCCATTCTGCCTTTTTTAAAAAATAGGATTTGGGCTTCCTTTGTTCTCCTGCTCTCTTCCCCTTATCTCTCTCCTTCCTGCGTATTTGACTAGGCACAGGAGATGCTCAGTGGGATGGCCAAAATATGAGCAGTAGATGGATGGAGGGTACAAATTGGAGCCATCAGGGCCGGAAGGTCATTAACAACTCCCTATAGGAAGGGGCAATCTCTGGGACAGGTTATATTAGCAATGGGTTGGAACAGGTGCAGGTTATTCTTGATATGGTGGAGAAAGGGCTCTGAAGGCCTTAACATTTCAGTCCCGCCATTCTCTTGATCTAACCCTTGCCTATCTTCTTCTCTAATTCTCACTTCATTGTTTACTTTAAAAATTTATTTTCAGAACAAAATACTACCATTATATAATTCTGGTGTTATGTATTATACACATATATAATCTTTGAAAGTTTTTTACAAAGTTTTAAAATATTGGTGTATAGAAATACATTCTTAAAAAAGTCACTTTGATAAAGACAGGTCATGGATTTAAACACATCAGCTGCATGCTATAAATTCTCCCTAACACTAAAATATTTCTCAGGGAAAGGATCTCCTTATTAATGCATGCTACTATATTCAAAATACTATTTTTACTCTCAAGTGGCATGATTAATCAGAAGGAAAATAAGCACAATGGCTAAACATGACATTTATTGTCACCAGTGATTTCTTTTGAATTCATGCTAAGAGGAAGTATTTCATTTCTCTCTGTAGTTAAAAAAAGTATAAAGATTAACCGTATGTTCACTCTCATTTTTCAAGGCATTTTTCTTTTACTGATCAACAATTTTGATTTTTGTTCTAAAATCTCACTTTTCAACTTATATCATTGTGATGAATCATTGAACAGTATAATTCCTACCTGGAAAGGTAATATCAACAGGATCTGTACAGGAGAGTAGTCCACAATGTCACATCAACTACTTTCTTGCCCAATGGCACTCTCTCTATCCTATCTCCTTCATTACATTCCATATAACATGTTTTATTAATGAACATTACTTAGCAAGCTGAAAGGAAAATTCCCCTTTTTATTTTCTCTTAAATACACTGGATAGATTTAAATACAATTATTTAAAAGTATATTTCATTACTTACATTATAAAATCTGAAAATGAGAGATCCACAAGGCAGACAGTTCTTTATAATTAGACTTACTCTTAGAAAGCAGGATTGGCCTACTATTACATCTGTACTGAAGGTAGAATGTTGATTATAAATTCTTTATTTCATGTGGGTTTTTTCTCTTTTATTTTTTCCTCTCCCTGTCCCCATTATCCACCCTCTTCTTGTATTATTGCTTTTTCACTTAGATTGGATTTATACAAATCAGCTGTAAACTCACATAAAGCTGTGAAACATCCAAAGCAAGATTCTTTTGCTTACTTGTGAGAACATAAGACTTTTGTTCAAGCTTTCCCTTGATTTATATCTATAAGGCATATGTTTTTAGTCCTTTTAGGCATTTCCAAGTCTTCTATTTTCTGCAGAAAACACATTGTTGGATTTTATTTTCCTTTTTGGAATTTATGGATCCTTGTCTTTTATTTGCTTACCTTAATCCATCTTCATTTGTTTTAATTTCTAACTAGGTTTTTATTCTGCCATGTTATTTAATGTTCTTGTTATTCCCTGTACTTCCTGTGCTCTTTTAATTCTGTAATACTTTCTTCTGGTGTTTAAAAGTTTTATACAATAATTTTATTTCTGTTTCTCTTTAGAGACACAAACAATACTTCTTTTTTTAAAAAGAGAGAGTGAGAGAGAGAGAATTTTAATATTTATTTTTTAGTTTTCGGCGGACACAACACCTTTGTTTGTATGTGGTGCTGAGGATCGAACCCGGGCCGCACGCATACCAGGCGAGCACGCTACCACTTGGCCACATCCCCAGCCCCACAAACAATACTTCTATTTCCCTAATATATCAGTGGCTGTATCTTCCCTCTTGGAGAAGAAAAGCATTAGTAAACCCCATGTCTTTACCATCTCTATGATGCCTGGAATATTACTTACTTCTGGTGACATGAGTAACTTTCTCTTTTCTTACATTTATATATTCATGAATCATAGTTTATTATATTTATTTAAAATTATTCCACTACCTTTATTGGTTCTTTGGGTTTGGAGAAGAAGCAAAGGCCAGAATATAGTGTTTATCTCTGTAAGAAAGCTGAAGGATCTTGTGTGTGGGACAGGGCATGGGACATGGACTTTCTGACAGAAATAAGACATAAGACAGGGTTATCACTTGATTTTGAAATAGCCCAGAAGAAAATAACTGTGGTCAAGATGGCACCCCAAGTTCTTTTTTATGTTAGAATGTAGATAGAAGACAGTTTTGCCAGATTGCAATCCACAAACACTGGGAGTTAGATTAGAGAAGTAAAGGACTGAATGCCCAATGCATGTCAGCCTCCACCTACTTTAACTTTACCCAGAAGAACTCTTGCCCAACAAGATCCCCACAGCAATGATATGAGGGCAAAAGGATAGGCAATAATAGTACAAAAGCAAAGAGGTGGGAAATGGAATGGGGAGAGCTAAAGAAGAATTGGAACTGATTTTCCTGTGTTGCCTCTAGCTCCTCTCTGCCCTAAGCTGGCCACTCACTCCCTCAACAGAGCAGTTTAAAATGTACTGGTTAGTGTTGTTGTTGTTGTTTTAGATCTTGTAGTCCATTTTTCTAATCCTGTGGACTCTCAGCATCATTTTTTGAGGCAGTAACCTATACAAGTTTGACATCTTGTTGAATACCTGCTATCTTGGGGAAATATATACAGATGTGAGAGCATGTTGAACTCGTATCTATATTCAATATGTATTAATTTTATAAGGGATTTCTATATGTATATATATATATAAAGGTTGATACCTTTTCTATACTTCATGTTCTTCATTTAAATCATTTGTTTTTTTTTTCCATTTTCTGGTATTCTGTGATGGTACATACACCTTTTTATAGCTAGATAATATTGTACAGTTCAAAATCTGCTTATTTTACAATGAAAAAAGTTTCCATGTACAATGAAAATATATGTTCTGAAAGATGACCTTATAAAATTCCTTTGAAAGGACACTTCAAATAGTGTGAAAATATCAAACAAAAATTTTTTAAATGCAATTTTTAAATAAGTCACAAATTTCAAACATGCAGTCAATAGGCAGCATTTGGAAAGAGCTTTGAAGTCTCATCAAAATTTTTGTTCTTTCATGTACAAAATTGAACACTGGTAAATGTTACTTAGTTTATAGCCTAAGTAACGTCCGAACATCATTTTAGTTTACCAAAGCATCTTTTATTTTTATGGTGCTTGAGCTTGAACCCAGAGCCTATGCATGCTAGGCACATGCTCTACCACTGAGTCACCCAAATCCCCATATTGATTTGGCTAAAACAAATATAGCAATTAACGGAAAAGTTTGTTTGATGAATGTACATACACAAAAGCATTAACGTGAGCACATTACCTTGTGTTGGAACTGACAAAAAAGCAAATACTGGAGAAAAATTAATACTTACTCAAATTCCAGTTTAGATTTTGTTAAGTCTCCTCATCCCTAAAATAATTTGTCTCAAGAAACACTGACTGTACTACTTATTGGCTCCTCTCTTCTTGTCCCCTTTTACTATCCCTGCTTCCCTTTTCCTTCTTGTTCCTCACTCTGCTTCTTACTTTTTATTTTTCTTTCTTTTGTTTTCTGCCACCACTGTTTCCTCCCTCTTCTTCATATTTTCTCTCCTTTTTTCTTCTCTTCTTCCTTGGTCATCAAGTAGCAGTGGTAGTAGTTGCCAAGTTGCATGTACTAATAATGGTTGTATTTACCATTCAGTAAATGCTTTCCACGTGATGGACATTGAGCTCAGCTTTTAACCAGATGAGTAATTTTAGTTGGTAGTGCTTGGGATTCAATGGGAAGTTCAGTTCAATTTGCATGCAGTTTGATTAAAATCATGCTTGGACATCTTTGAAATGTGATTGAATTAAAAGACTAATGAATTCATATTAAAGAAGATAGACTTTACAATAACTCTAGAGTTGTGTTTATATACTCCTAGTAAAGTATATAGCCCCACTATATATACTTTTTCCCTGGGTTAATTTAAAAATGAAGAAAAATATAATTCTTGAGAAACAAGAATTGTCAATATTTGAAAATAAAATAACAAATTAAATTTAATTGCCCATAAGTTTACTTCATAAAAACATTACTTTTTTTTTTAAAAGTACTCTTCTCTTTGCTTTAAAACACCAATATAAAACATATGGTACTTCATAATAAACATAGTGGAGATGTTATTGTATGCAATAATAATATTTAGGGTTGCTAAAAAGTTTCTTTCAGAGAAATGTGTTATAATAGAAAGAAAATATAGAACAGCTTCTTGATAGGCAGGTGCTTCCTTCACTGATGTATTTTGTGATTGACTTTCGAGGGTAAAATTCATTATCATGAAATTCTGTATTGAAATTATTTTACAATAAATTGATTGCATTAGACAAATGAAAACTAGGTATTTTTCTCTAAGAAGTTCACCATGTTTGCTTTTCTCAGCCCATTTATAAAGAATGAAAGTATGTAAAGTCAATTTACATTGTAACTGCAGGCATCAAACCAATTTGACTTTGTAGATGCAAAAAGTGAAATGTATAAAATCATTTACATTTTAAATCACAAGAATAATGATCCTAAACAAGATGAAGAAGATTGTAGAATAGACTTTTGTTTAGACTTAGTTGAAGTATAATAAAACACAAGCTTACCTGTGAGAGCTTATCAGATTCATTAGGCAGAAAGTAATATTTTGGGCATGGGATGGTTTATAGTGTCCTGGAAATTGGTACACAATAAACATAGCCAGTCTACAGATCATGAAGAACCAAATGAATGATGGTAATGCATTTTAAATTACCTTGAATTTGTAAAGAACCAGTCAAGCACAATCTCATTCTAGTTTGGAAAGATTAGTTTTACTGCAATATGGAGCAATTATTAAGTGAAACAAAATAAGAGGAGGGACTACTTTTAAAATGTTATTGCACTGATTCTGAAAAACATTTATTAGGTCCTGGAGTAAAGCACTAGCAACTAAAATAGAAGAGAGAGATTTGGAAATTATTTAGTAGTAGAATTTCTTGAACTTGAGATAGATGATTGTGGGAGGTTAAGTGTCAAGGATGACACATAGAGGGGCTTTATAGAAAATTATTTTGATAACTATGTCATTGGGACAGAGAATCTAAAAGAAGAAAAAGCTACTAAAAGATGACAAGTTTTGTTTAGAATATACTGAGATTGTGATATATAATGGATATCTAAGTAGTAGGCATGGCTGCTCAGCAGTTTGACCTATAATATAAACATTATTAAAAGAAGTGATATAGGTTTTAGTAATGAAATAAATGTAAAGAGTAGGCATGATATTATCACTCATGATTTTTCCTTGGTGAGTATTAGCTTTCTATTTTATTATAGTTGATGCTCAAATGAAGTATGTTAATTGCAATGGAGAATGTTAAAATGGAGCTCAAATGAAGAATGTTAATTATAATTTTTAATGGGGCATCAATGGCGTATAAAGGTAGTGAATCAAAAACAGATGAAATTATCTTTTAAATTCTTACAATTTCAACAGAAGTTAGCTTCTGCTTTTAAGCCTCTGACATCACTAGGATTTATATAATATTTTCAAAATGAATATTACAGTTGTGAAGGGAAATACCAAAGGGAAAATTACAGTAAATACATCTGCCAAAAGTCACTCCCCTTGTCATCTCCAATGGTCACTTGTCCTTGGGATGTAAATACAATATAAAGTTGAAATAACATATTCACTAATATAGCCAATATTTTTCAATAGAAATCAAATGCTGGGAGCAAGGTGATAAACTGAAACATGTATTTATTTCTAGAAGCATTTTTGCTTAATCTGTTTTTTAATACGATTCAGTAATATGTAGACTGAGTATGAAAGATATTTGCAAACAGTATTTGATTCATTCTACTCCCTCAATTTGTCCTAAGGAAGATTTCAAAATAAGAAATGGAGATATGTATGAAAATGTTCCATGTGATTCAAAATTTAGTCTGATATTCTCAAGATTTAAATAATGTAATATCAGAAAACTTCATTGCAAATTCACATGCAAGGGAATGGAAAATGAAATTTAAAAGAATGTCTACTAAACCTCGAATCTTAAGATTTTCTTTTTATTCAGAAATTATTTATTAATTGAATTGCATTTTCTTCTTGAGACCAATTGTACTACATGCTTTATTACTTAAATAATACCTACATACCAAAATTATCACATTTTATCCATTTTATAGGTGATCAATTTATAGAAAGAGAATACAAAACTTACTGAAATTGTATAGCAATGTGGCCCCATTATATAAAGTAAATGTTTATAAATAAAACTTGGCACTTGTGTATAAAGCTTCCATGGTCAAGGATCACTAGATACCACCTAAAAAAGACATGTCAAGAACCAGATATTAATTAGATAACCTAAAACATTGGTGTCTATTAAAAGATTTTAAAACAATATTATTAAAAATTGTGTAGCCAGAGAAAATTGAAGGTGCAGGAGAAAGAAAAAATGGAGCTCAAATGAACTACATAAATTACCATTGTTAATGGGGCATCAATGATTTCTAATGGTAATGAATCAATAGAGAGAGGAAATTATCTCTTAAAATTTAGTATTCAAAACAAATAAAGTTAAATAAGTTAAGAATGTGTAAATCTGTGAGACTAGGGAACAAGAGAAAATAAATTTTCATTTTTAATTTATGTATTTATATGGTTATGGAGATATTTAAAAACATTGCATCTATAATAAACACGTTTCTTCTATAACATATTGTTCAGTTTTAAAATAGTTGCTGTAATTATTATTTGAAATTGAAATGTGTTTTAAAATAATAGGATGAAAAGCTAGCACAAAATATGTGTGGGTACTCCAGTTGGACACAAATAGGAAAGACAATAGTCAACATGTAAGTTTACTAGAAATATGGATATATATGGATTCTGATCACATAACATTTATATTTAAACTTTTGTTTTTTGATTTCTTAATTTCTAAGAATTAACTACAAAAATAAACAAGATTTTTTTCTTACTAAAACAGGAAACAAAACTGGTTTGAAAACTGCTATTCATGATCTTACCACTATTTATTGAGTTTTGGTAAATTTATGATATCTGTGCAATCAGTTTTCTCTTTATCTTTTGATTGTTCATGTCATAAAGAGAGTGTGTGCTTCCTTAAACAATAATGGGAACTTATTAAATGACTACCAAATTGGCTTAGGAAACCAAGAACGAGATTGAGGCTGGACCCCAGTGGCAACTGCTATTAAATCAAATTATGTTAATTTTCTTTCTCAGCACTCTCCTCTCTGTTGTTCTTTGGTTTTTGTATTTTTAGAAACCAAAATCATCTGGTTCTCTGGTTTTCATGAGCATAAATTTAACTATGGCTTATTCTCACACTTTATCACTTTATAGCCAAGTGACACAAAAGGGATTTCACTTGTTTTTCTTACTCTTTTTACCAAAATTGCCATAAAACATTACATTCCAATTTGGGAAAAGGATATATTCCATAAAAATCAATGAAACTTGACAATTGATTGTACCCTCCTGCCTGGCAGCTCTGGCAGTAGCCATGTAGCTTAGGAAGCAGAACAAGTTTACAGGAAATATTGTGCAAAGAATGCAACGGGGAGTGCTGAGCAGAAATCTAGTGAATCCATGTTCATCTGGAAGATGAATGCATTCAAGTAAAGATATTTTGTGTTCTTACCCCAGCTAGAAGCACTATTTATACCTTTCTGCAATGTGTCTCGCCAACTTAGACCACCACATACCTATTAAAATGTCTCACGGTTTTCTCACTTTTCAGTATAGTTACAATCTTCCATTCACCTTCATTCTCAGTTTGTCCTGTTTTTTATTTCCTATGTACTCCTGTCTCCAATTGAACCTGCCACTCTGAAGGCATTTCCCATACCAGAAAAGCCACCACCAGTCAGCCTCCCATTGCTCAGAATAGGAACTTTGGAGTCAATCTTGGCATGTTCCTTTTCTTTAACCTACTCATGTCATTAATGACTAGTTTTTAATTTTTTAATGACAATAAAATATGAAGGACTCTATTCCTCTTGCAAAAGATTTCTTCTAGACAGTATTCTCGAAATTCACTTCTTTCCAACTTCTATTTTCTTTTACATACAGCAAACAGAATGAAGCATACAAAACACTTCTCTGATTTCCCACTGATCTACACATGAAATCCAGTACTTAGCAGAACTTGTCATAATTCTGAAACTCCCGATCTAAATTCTATTCAATCCATACATTCATCAGTTTGTCAAGGGGGAAAAACTCTTTCCCCATTTTCCAACTCCCTAGCATTTTTCAATTCCTCTAATACAGTTCTCAATTATTTTTTGCTCGCATTCCTTTGTATCATTTATAAAAATTTGTAGCTGTAGTCCAAAGTATGCATCCTTATTGGAAGTCTTTTATCCTGTGAACTATAAGCAATAAAACAGCAAGGACAGGAGCACTTAATTATCACACCCTCTACAGCAAGAACATATGAGTATGTATCACTGTCTTTGTACAGAGCCTGAACCTCTTTCTCCACTAGCTGCAGAGTAGATAGGAGTCCTTCTCAGGAGTTGGATTCAAAACAGACTCACGATGAAAAATTGGCCAAAGGTGTCCTAGAAATAATAAATTTTCAATACAAATGGTGCCACACTTATGGGCATTCTCCTTATGACTTATTGACTTCACAAGGGTTCAAAAGCAATTGGTGTTCAGTAGAAACCACACTTTAAATTTTGAATTTTGATAATTTCCTGGATTAATGGTATGCAATATGATAGTGTCACAGTGTTGGGCAATAGAAGTGAATTGCAGCTCACAGATGGCTGCACAGTCACAAGGGTAAACAACCCATAGTGTAATGTATGTATTGATAGAATGTGATGTTGAGTGGATGAGGGGAATTAAATTAATTTTTTTACAAACAAACTTTTCAACTTAGTTAGGTTTATTGGGGTGTAACATCATCATAAGTTGAGAAGCATCCATGTACAAAATAATACAACAGATATTAAGCAAAATAAGTTTATTATATATCTGCACAGTTATAAATAATGAACTCAGTTTAATTTCCATAGTGAAATATAGTATTATTACTGGTGAATGAATAAAAATATATATGCTTATTAAATATTTGTTGTAGTCAATTAAGTTCAGCTTTAAATGTCTTTGCATACCACTTCTGTTATGAATAAACAGATATCAAAAGAAACTAAATAATTCCACTAGTCACAAACAATCTCTCAATATCTGCCATACTAGATATCAATTTATATAGACTTTGCTCTATACATATGGAGGTGGCATTTTATTTTAATGTATATTTTTACTTTTGCTTATGAGTGTGTTGAAGAAAAATGGTGGATAATGCATTTCATCACAGTTAGAACTTCTTGAGTTTACCAGTAAAATTTTATCTGTGTGCATGAATTTTCTATTGAAATTTGATTTGTAGAATCATTGTTTGCTAGCTGATTATCAATCTGTCAGGCTGTGCTGATTCTGCAAGTGGTTACTGATCTTCTTGTCTCCCTTATGCTGGTGCTTCTGGAATGCTGTCATCAGCATTAAATGAATGTTAGTGAGTGACAGCATTAAAGAATTTTGTGTCACTTCATAGTTTATTATGAGAATTTTTATATAGTTTCAAGTTTAATCAATTCCATAAAATAAAAATACTCAAAATCCCATAGAATGAATCTTCTTCAAAACAAAAGTCTTACTTTTAAACAGTTGTGATAAAATAGGCAAGATATTATATTCTGTCTTCCTCAATGAAAATATCAGGAAAGAACTTCAAGAATCTTTGCCATATTTTCAGACTATCATTTCAGACAGGCTTCTATTTTCAGTAATACAGGGGTTTTTTCTATAGAAAGAATTTTCAAGGTTGCATTAGGGATTTACACTTACTGTATTGGTCATTCCTATTAATTATCCAGGGTTCAATTATTCAAACACACACACACACACACACACACACACATTTTTGAGGATTAAAAGGGGAAAATAAACAGTCTTCTTTGCATTCTGAAATTCAGAAACATTATGGTTGGATATTAAATTTTCCCCAAATGCCTGAATTCTAAAAGCTTTATTGCCCGACATTGGCACTTTGGGGTGGTGGTGGAACCTCTACAAGGTAGGACCTAGTTAAAAGAAGCTGGGTCATTGGAGGGATGCCCTTAAAGAATGTATTAGTATCCTGGCCCCTTCACTTCTCTTTCTTTCTTAACCTACCCTGAGATGAGAGGCTTTGTTTCACCATGTGCTCACTGTCATGACTTTCCACAGTCCCCAAAACACAGGGCCCACAAAGTGTGGTATGAAACCTGATTCAGACTAAACCATTCCTCCTTTTCGGTTAATTATCTTAGTGACAGAAAGTTGACTAACAGAAGAAAAAAATTGCAAACTAAAAGATTCAGAGAAAGTTCATTAAATCATAATGCAATCAAAATCTGGATTAGAGTACAACTGTATGAGCTTCCAGTAAATTTTTCAAACTGAGGTTACCCGCTGGAGTTGCAGACACAAAGGTAAAATTGTAGAACACTCCTCCAGGACAAGAGTCTATAAGCTAGTGCACAGACAACCTAAGATTTCATCCCATGCGTAGGTTATATCAATAAGAAGCAAAACATGTTACTTTAACCCAAATTTACTTACCAGTTTATAGATAAAGAGGAGTGAGTAAAAGAGATAAAAACTACAAATGTACTTCTTGTAGAAGTCACCTCATGCAAATAAGTACAATGGTATTGGAAATTTCCCCTTAAAAATAGAATGTGTGTTTTAAAAGCAGGATATTGACAATGTAGGAATGTTTAGGACTTGATGTAACCAAATATTCTGCTGGTCCAGGCCGTAGATCATGTAGAAGACCATTTACTGTAAAAAGACATTTACTTTTGTTATTTTCCCCCATTACATTCAACTCATTAATTTCTCACAATAATTCAAGAAGAATGAGAATGGAGTATGTAAGATTATCTTCAAATAAAGAAATCATAATCCATGCATGACTTTCTCATTTGATGTTATAGCATTGATTCCACAGACACATGTAAAATTTGTATCTGTTCTTTATTGTCTTCCCCTTTCTGACAATACTAGTGTTCTGCCTTTCTTTTCTTTCAGCTGAAGACATTTGTGCAACCTAGAATTATGAGAATAACTCCTTAGCTCATATTTCTTTTCCAGTCTGTCCCTACTCAAATTTATATGCCAGAAGTTTTACTGGACTTGACACTTAAATGATATCAACTCCTGGCCAGCAAATGTCAAGTTCACCATCTGATCTTGGATGCCACTCAAAGCTCCTTCATCTTCTCTCATTCACCTACTTTTTCATTTACTCAAAAAAGTATTAAACACCTAGAATGTACCCAGAACCTAGAATGTACCTAGAACAGTGTGGAGTTATGGCTCAAAAAATAGATGGTCCTTGCTATGAGGAACTTACTGTTCATGCTGAAGTTGGCTAAGTATAAACAGATTAGAAGAGGTAGGTGCCAGTTAAAGGAAAGTCATTAGGTTAAAAGAGAGAGAGAGAGAAAATGAAGGAGATTAAGAGAGAATAATATAGAGAGGGTAATATGCTTAAAAAGTTTATCTCTGGGGCAGAGGATATAGTCCAATTGGTAGAGTATTTGCCTCACATGCCCAAGGCCCTGGCTTCAATCTCCAGAACCACACACAAAGAAATTGAGACAGTAACATTTAATATGTAGAAGATTTCTGATGGAAGAAATGGCATGTTAACGTTTCTCATGTTGGAAAATTTTTAGTCCAATCAAGGAACTGAAAGATTAGTGTGAGGGAAGTCAAATTTGCAGGTATAATAGTGGTATGACATGAAGTTAGCAGAGTACATTAGGGCCATAGGAGGCAAGGATTGTACATCGTGCTTAAAGGTTAATCCATTATTCTATAGAGCAAAACTGTGCAATGGAAATAAAAAACAAGCCATAAGTGGTGGTCACTTCCATGCCGCAGTCTGGCTGGGCACAATGCATGAGCCACTTATCAAGCAGAAACGAACTTTATTTTTAGAACACACACGCAGCACCACAGGAGCTCTTCAGGAATTCCCTCAGAGCCCAACTTCCACCACCAACTTCCCACAAGCCTCTCAACCCCCCATTCCTCCTGCTCTTGAGGGCGAAGAGTCCCCCAATGAGCAGCTCCCGTGGTCTGAAAGGGCGGGGAAACAGCCCAATGAGCATCACCGCAAAGGAGCCAATCAGCTGACAGCTGGAAGTTTGCTGGGGCCACTGTGAGCCAATCATCAGCTGGCAGCTGGAAGTTTGCTGGGGCCCCTTCAGCTGTGGCTCTCAACATCTCCCCCTCTCTGTTTAAACAAGCATGTGGCTTAGAGACCATGCCTGCCTTAGGTTGTCCAATAGTACATATGTCCTTACCGGTCATTGAGATGAGCTGACCTCAAGGCATCAGTCTCCTGTCTGGTTGGTACCATTGCAATTGGATCTTACCCATCATTGACTACTAGTCCAGCATACAGCCACACCTGTGGATAGGCCTTTGTACCAGTGGGGCGGGGGTGAGGTTCTTTGCCTCACCTCTGTTGGCCCCCAAATTTTAGCTGAACAACCATCATAAGCAGAAGGGAGGAGGGTACACCAAGCCAATTGATGGCTCCTTTTCGAAAAATTTTATCACCAATGCCACCATCAGCAAAAATACCCCATCACTACCACAAGTCACTGCACCAGTAGATAGTTCACAATGCATACAAGTGAGTTCATAATGCATACAAGCGATACATAGTCCAAGCAAGTTCTTCAAGCAGTTCAGTGATAGCTATTACAGAAGCTGTATATTGGTTTTATCTTTGTCTTCACCAGCACTGGGATGAAGATAGGAATTCTGGCAATAATGGCTAAAAATAAATCAACATTCCAGAAGGCACTAAAAGAAAACAATTTTCTGAACAATTGACATTATCTTGAACAGGATTATTAAATATGAAAACGAAAGACGAAAGTAAACAAATAGATCTGTTAACCTCCTTTTTTGTTCTCATATTAAAACAATCCTCAACAGCTGTTTACCCAGTTAAAATTAAACTATTTAAATCATGTGAATAAAAAAAAAAATTTGGATGCATTTTTTTCATGAGTGCTCATCATATATGATATATGGACATATGCACATACAAACATACAACACAAAACACAAGTGTGCACACATAATACATATAACACATACCATAATAGTAAAGGCCTTATAACTTTTTACAGGTGAAATCTCCATTGCAATGTTTAAAAACTTTATAGTCAAAAAGTAGAACTGATCAGCAAAACATTAACCTAGGTCTGTATGAGCTCAAAAAAAAATAGAACTTCATGATGTGGGAAAGAGCAATAATAAAATAGATATTGAAAAAAGCATCCTGGTTCTGTCGCAGATGTAAGGATAGTCAAACTGGAGTTCTCAATATCAGCGGTTCTGAATTTGAGCCAAATCATCTTCTTTTTGGTCTGTAGAAATTGATTTAGTTAATCTCTCTGGAATCTAAATCGGCTGCTATTCTCCCTGTGGAAACAAACAGACGGACACCCAACTCCAGACAATTACTGGGTCAGGACCTTTCCATTGTCCTGTTAGAATATCCTTCCAAAGTACCTTGGGCTTATGTACATTTTTTGGACACATATGCCTTTCTGCAACACTAAGTCCTGATGAATCCAAATTTTAAAAGCTTAGAGTAAAAAGGGTTATTTTAAGTTTATCTTTGGGGGATATATACCCCTTCCCAATTCCCTCTTTTTGCTTTAATAAGTATATTTTAATAGTTTGATGAGCTCTTTCAACTATGCCTTGTCCTTGTGGATTGTACAGGACTCCTATTATATGAGTAATGCCAAATGATGAGCAAAATTGTTTAAAAGAGGTAGAAGTATAACCAGGGGCATTATCTGTTTTTAACTGTTTTGGAACGCCCACAGTGGCAAAATTTTGTAAGCAATGAGCTACAATATCTTCAGTTTTTTTCTCCGGCATGAAGGGAGCCCATCAAAAACCCGGAAGAAGTATCAACTGTAACATACAAATATTTTAATTTTCCAAATTCTGGCAAGTGTTTGATGTCCATCTGCCAAATATGGTTAGGTATCAGTCCTCTAGGATTGACTCCAAGATTAACTTGTGGTAAAAAGGTCACACAATTTTGACATTGTTTTATTATTTGTCTAGCTTGTTCCTTAGTTATTTTAAAATGCCTTTGTAAAGTAATCGCATTGACATGGAACTTTTTAATGAAAATTTGTAGCTTCTTTTAGTGTAGAGAAAATATGTATGTCATGTGTAGTTTTATCTGCTAAATCATTGTCCAAACTAAGGGCTCTAGACAATCCTGTATGTGCCCTGATATGTCCTATAAAGAATGGATCTTTTCTGTCCCAGATTAGACTTTGTATAGTGGAAAGCAAAGAGAAAACAGTAGAGGAAGGGGAAATCCTACCAGCATCTTCAAGGGATACTATAGCATTAACTATATACTGACTATCGGAAAATAAATTAAATACAAAATCTTTAAACATCACAAAAGCTTGCAATACTGCATTAAGCTCTACCTTTTGACCTGATAGTTTGGGTACTACAAATATAAAAGTTTGATCAGGTGTAACAATTGCTGCTGTACCATTATTTGACCCATCAGTGAATATATTTGGAGCATTCATGATAGGTGTTTTTCTTGTCATTTTTGGAAAAATTACAGGATGCGATGACCAAAAAGACAATAAATGATTAGATGGTAAGTGGTTATCAAATGAAACATTAGATTTGCACATGATTATTGCCCAAGTATTTAACTCATTAGCTAATTCATCAATTTGATCCATAGTATATGGAGTAATAATTTTATTGGGAGAAATTCCAAACACTTCCTTTGCTGCTTTTATTCCTTTGAGTATTAATTGTCCTACAGCCTCAGGATACCTAGTAAGAATAGTGTTAGGAGAATAAGATAAATGTATCCATAATAATAGACTTTCATGCCAAAATACTCCTGTAGGAATATTTTTTGTTGGTGGTACAATAAATAATAAAGGCAAACTTATATCAATTCTATCCAAATGCATATTTTCCATATATGTTTCAATGATTTTTAACACCTTTCTTGCTTCAGACATTAATATTCGGGGTGAATTTGGATCTGACGGGCCTTTTAGGATATCAAATAAAGGTCCCAACTCTCCTGTTGGTATACCTAGATAAGGCCTTATCCAATTTATGTCTCCTAATAACTTTTGAAAGTCATTAAGTGATTTGAGTTGATCTAAGTTTGTATGTGTGGCATAACATTCTAGTAATGTGTTTTTATATTTGTGTGCTAATAATACATCATCGATATAGTGAAATATTTGTAGTTCAGGATTTTGATTTCTAAGTGGCTGGATTACTTTGTTAACATAAATTTGACACATAGTTGGGCTGTTAGCCATCCCTTGAGGGAGTACTTTCCATTCATATCTCTGATCAGGACCTTCATGATTTAGTGCAGGGATAGTAAATGCAAAACCTGGACTATCCTCAGGATGAATTGGAATTGAAAAAAAAATCTTTAATATCTATAACTAAAACATACCAGGTTTTTGGCAAAGCAGACAATTGGGGATTCCCCCGATTGAGCAGGTCCCATAATAACCATCTCATGATTAATGGCTCTTAAATCTTGCAATAATATCCTTTTACCAGATTTCTTTTTGATGACAAAAATGGGAGTATTATGGGGAGATACAGAATGTTGTATATGTCTTTCCGCTAATTGTTGTTTGACCAGGTCATGGGCTGCTTGTATCTTTTCTTTAATCAGGGGCCACTGAGGAACCCATACTGGTATTTCTGACTTCCAAGTGATCTTTATTGTCTCAGTGACCCCTTCTGAAAATTCAACCCATGTCTGTCCATTCCTTGATCTATTTGTATTGGTGTTGCTATACTTTGTTCTTGTTCTTCTAATCGTTTTCCTGTCTGAAAACGTTGTCTAGCCATAATAGTGGGCACATTTGGATTGATGTTATTTGTTAATGTTAGTCCTAATTGATCTAGGACATCTCGTCCCCATAAATTTACATGATCCAATACATATGGCTGTATAGTTCCTTCACATCCTTCAGCATCCCTCCAATCTAATACCATTGCACTTCTATGGGGATTAGTCACCACTCCTAGGCTTCAAAGTGTTTGAGTAGCTTGTTGTAATGGCCAATGTTTTGGCCATTCTTGACGAGAGATGATGCTAAGGTCTGCACCTGTATCCAATAGCCCATTAAATTCATGTCCTTGAATATTTAGTTTTAGCATGGGGCAAGAATCTAAATTTAAAGAAAGCATAGCCCAATCTACACCTGTGGAGCCTAACCCCTAGAACCTCTTTCTACAGTATGACTGGAAAATTTATCATGTAGGCTTGGTATACTGTGCTATTCGATCTCCCGGTGAAATTTCTGATATACTCTTTGGAGAACTGGCTATAGTATTTATTTCACCTTCAAAATTGGGATCAATTACCCCAGGACTTATCATAAGTCCTTGTAGAGTAAAAGAACTGCATCCCAACAATAAGCCTACTGTTCCTTGGGGGAAGAGGTCCTTTTACCCCTGTGGGAATGATTTGAACTCCCATCTCTGGAGTTAGTACTGCTCTGGTGGAGGCGCAAATGTCCAACCCTGCCCTCCCTCTGGTTCTCTGATGAGAGATCTGATGGATAATGTGTCCTGGGCACTACCCTGATGGTGTTTCTGGGTTCCATATATGTGTTTATATCTCCATGTTTCCATGGTCTAATGACTTCTCTGCACCAACAATTTGCTTGATCATAAGCCAGTTGTTTAATGGCATTGCTTGTTCTGTATCCCCAAAAACTCTGGTAGCTGTTTGAATAAGCCTATCTACAAATTCAGCGTAAGATTCATTAGCTCCCTATATTACCTTAGATAATTGACCTTGAAAATCTCCATGTCCCTGTAAAGTCTTCCATGTCCTAACTGCATCTGCAGCAATTTGTGCATATATAGCAGGATCATATTCAATTTATTGCTGTTGACCCTCATAAGGTCCTTTTCCTAACAACATATCTAGATTTCTTTGAAGGTCACTGGCTGCTGCATTTCGCCTAGCTGTCCCCGTGCAAAATTCCTCATTGGTAACATTCCATGACAAATATTGTCCTCTATTTAGCACAGATTTACACATGCTAGCCCAATCTGCTGGCGCCATGTCCAAGTTGGTAATGGGTTCGACCATGTTTACAGTGTAGGGTGTTTGAGGACCATAGGTTGTTACAGCCTCCTTTAACTGCTTCACTGTTTTGAAATCTAAAGCATGGTGAATTTGTTGCCCTCCTGCCTGCTCAAGTACAGGGCATGCTAATCTTTGAGGTCCTGTCTCAGGATCCCATCCATCAACTACAGGGGTTGAGGGCCACTCAGCTGTCTCTATAGGTGGAGCTGTTGGTTGAATTATGCCCTCTGGTGATATAACAGTGTTAGTAGCAGCCTCCTGTTATAGCTTTTTCCCTCCTGATGGCCCTTCTTCCTTTAAATTTTCTTCTTCTGTCTGACTAGCTCGAGAGACGTTCTCTTTTGCTTGATCTAACATGTTTTCTACCATAGTTTGAACCTCTAACAATTTACTTAACACTCTTTCAGTTTGTTTTTTTACTAATTTCTAATCTACTATAAAGATAATGCAACCCAACAAAATAACACAAAACAAAACCGAAACAGAATGAAACAAAAATGGAACAAAAAATCGTTGTATGAATTTTCCTATTTTCTTGACATGTGCATTTGTGGTCTATTTCTATCTCTTCCTCAGGGGCGAAAAACTTCAAACCTTGAGCCAACCATTTTTCCCAGTTTGCCTGAGAAAGTTCTAGGGATATGCAGCTTGAAACAAAAACAAAACAAATCAAAACAAGAACACATTGTTTTTTGAAATGGTCACCCATTTTCTTGCCTTCCCTTAGGGGCGAGCAATTTCACTTACCTCCGAGCCTCAGGCATTCCCTGTATGGGCCACCGAATGCCACAGTCTGGCTGGACACAAATCACGAGCGACTGAAGCAGGAACAAACTTTATTTCTGAACTCTACCAGCACGCTCCACACACGCTCCCCGGGAATTCTCCCGAAGTCCAGGAACCAGCAACCAGAAATATCCCTCCTCCGGCACTTCCCCACCCAATGGGAACTCTCTGGGAATCCCCGCGAGAGCTCAACTGGAACTCAACAGGAACTCTGTGAGAACCCGCTGGCGTCACCTCTCAACCAGTACTTCTGGCAAAAATGCCATGTGTCATCCCGACTCAGCTGTGGCCCTCAAAAGTGTTGCTTATTTACTTGTTTTGTGTTTATTGTTATTATGAGGACCTTAAGTTCCATGACCTGCAGAATAGTGTTTGGCCTAGAACTGCTCACTTCTTGGATGATCACTTAAGCATGAGTTGAATGCTTGCTTGAGAAAGTGAGCAAATGACATCAAAGAGGTGCCTTGATTTCAGGGAAGGTGGTTGATTTATTGAAGAGCAGAACTTACCTATGAAAACAAATATATCCACTAGCCATAACGATGTGCCAACAATTATGCCTTCAGGTGTGCTGGTCAGAACCTGCAGGGAGAAGGGACAGGTGAGAATGGGTTTCACCACAAATCCTCAAACACTGAAGGTCACATAGATTTGAACTTGAAAACAAAACAAAACAAAATATATATATATATATATATATATATATATATATATATATATATAGTACTGAGAATGTCATTCTTAACCCTCTTTCAAAACTTTCTACATGAAATTGTATAGCCTGGGCAGGGGGCACAATTTTTATTTTAACAACTACTGAATCTTCTGGTAATTTGATGATGTAAATGCAGCAATTTTGCATGATTTTGTTTCCTTAAAAGAAAAAAGACAAAATCTCATATCCCTACAGGGAATAGAAGGCAGAGGTGAAGCAGGCAAAGGGGAGGCCAGGCCACTTGATTTTCTTAGCCACCTGTTCTTGAATCCCATTTTTTTTTAATAAACACCCCAGTCGGGTTGTATTTTGATGATTGCAACTCCACATTCACAAAGTGAGAAGACTGCTCTAAGCTTATATGTTTATTTCTGGACATGTGGCCTGAGGAAGGCTCCTAATCCAGAGTCCTCCTCCTGATTATTCTGCAATTGGGGGTTCAGAGCCTCACCTGCAGGCACCTGATTCTGTGTGTACCAATCTTCTTGCATTATTTCATGTGGCAAAGTCAATTTAAGAGTTAATAATAACTTCCCAATATATAAATAAAAGCATGTCACCTTAAATTTTTGGCAGTGAGCTGGCATTTTATCATTTAGTCATTTCACGTCATTACACTGCAATATGGTATGTAATGACATGACACACATTTAGTCTCCCCTGTATGAAAAGAAATAAAGTAATAGAAGACAATTATATCTTAAAGGTTGCCCGTTGTACTTCCACAACTTGAGGTTAGGACGGTGATCAAATGCAAGGTGTAGAAAAGGATATTTTCCCCTACAGATGTCCTGTGTGGGACCCAGTATGGTAAGTGGATTGTCTCCATCCACAAGAAGACATTCCTGATGTCATGAGTGTCCTCTCTTTCCAGGGATCCATGAGATTGAGTGAGGAGGGAGATTGTGGCAGACAATTTCTTCTTTTTTTAAACATAATTTTTTGCTGTCATATGTTAAAAATATCAAGCCCCTGCCTAATTATTGTTCAAGTTCCACATTTGGTACTAATGGAAGTTCTGTGCAATGGCCCTCACTCACCAATTCTAGTCTTGGGAAAGCATCTCCCTACTGAAAACCAGGTCTTTTTTTCCCTGTAAAATCTTAAATGCATGTCGGATTCAGCAGGCTCACAATAGAGCTGTTAGCTCTTTAGCATGGCCTTGTTTTGTTCTCAGAATTTATCCCCTGAATAAAAATAAATAAATTAATAATTAGTATGGAAAAAATCATATCATTTACTTGTTTGAGAATAAACAAACAAATCAAAAGCAAAATTATCAGAAAATTATAAAGGACAAAAATATAAAAGCTAAATAGCACAGGTAGAAGTATACTTCATGTCAACTTGATTAATTTCTAATTTCCAACTGGTCAAATGTTGGCAATTTCATCTGGTTCAATATAATTTGAAATAAATTATAGAAATAGCATCTGGTGAATTTTTTTTCCATTGTAGCATGCCTTGCTCAATTTTCCAATGGCAGTACCATTCAAAGGGGCTGTGGATAGTGCCTGAGTTTTTGCCTGATAAATAGGAAGAGCAAGAAAGAGAGACAGAAGCATGGGCAGAGATGCCAAACCTCTTGCCTGGAGAAGGAATCAGCTCCTATATCTCAACCAAGTGTGTGGTCAGGTAAGATGGGATCAAAGTCAATGCATAAATGAGTTTCTAAGAGTCCATTATTTGGATCTGAGTAAGGCGACAACCAGAACAGTGAGCACTAAAAGCTTAACACAGACAATCCAATAATTGAACTTCACAGAATTGATTTTTACAGCTGCTATTGTGTTGCTTTGTCATGTCTCCAGCGACCCCTAAGCAAGGAAATAATATTCCAACTATTCAACAGGAGTCACCCAGGTAATAAGCAAGTTACTAAGTCATACCCTGCACACATGGTGAGAGAGCACGGGGTCCTTTAATCAACATGAGTTTCATTACTCCTTCCAGAATGAGCTCTCTTGCAGACCAGGGCAATGAGCCAGGGATTTTAGAATGAACAGGCCTATATAATAATGGATGCAAAAACATCTAGGCAGCACAATCTTGCAATCAGTTATTCAGATCTTTTGATATCTGTTACCTGAGAAGTCATCAAGTTGGGTGTCCACCAGGGTAGTCTTGTCAATCTCAAGAAAAGAGAAAGCATGAACAATCAAATAGTCAGAATGTCACCCTGTGTCTCTGCTTTCAGAAGGAGTTTCCAGTGATACCTTAGAGCCAAAAGCCAGGGTCCTACAGACTGAACTTTCAGTGTCAGGAGGTTAAAAAATCCCCACTGCAGAAATGACCTCCCTCAGTCTATTTGCATCTAAGCACCCCCAAAGAAGTCAGGAGGTCTGAATGCAAGGACCCTTCACATCCACCTGCCTTGACCCCCACCCTCAGCATGAGTGACACTGCCTGAGTCCTCTTCAACTGCTAACAGAATGAGGAGAATCTGCCACCACAACAGGTCCAGCCCATAAGACAGACTCACTGAAAGAATGACTCCTGTAGCCTTTCCTCTCCCCCACCTCAAATTTCCTGAGCACGTGGGTCGCTTCTAGAAACCAGTCAAGTCAATTATTTTTGACTAGAGGGAGAGGCAACAAAACCTCTGCTGTGAGTAGGGGCAGTATTCAGATGGATTGCACCAGTGATGGTGTGCCCCACCTCTAAATATTCAAAATATTTGGAAAGGTGAGATGGACACAAGCCTCATCTGAAAAGAGAAAAGGTTGGGAGCAACCAAGCTGTCAGAATAATTTTCTAACTTTTGCATTGATTTCATTAGTCCTTGATTATTTAATAAAATAAAATTCCTCACTGAGGAGATAACTAAACTTCTTTACAGTTCCTGTCACTTTCTAGGTTTATTCTTAAAAGTCCCCTTCAAAAAGGAAACAAGTATTATCTCTAAGCACCCATGGCTCTAAATTAAGGGTTCACATTGAACATTTTTGGATTTTCACCTTCCTCAAATCAGTCCTAATTGTGGAATAAAAGGCTTGACATGGTGGTGCAGGCCTGTGATCCTAGCAGCTCCAGAGACTAAGACAGGAAGATAGCAAATTCAAAGCCAATCTCAGCAATTTAGAGAGGCTGTACGCAATTTAGTGAGACCCTGCCTCTAAGTAAAGTATAAAAAAGGGCTGAGGATGTTGATTAGTTGGTTAAGTGTCCCTGGTTTTAATCCCCAGTACCAACAAACAAACCAAGGGTGTGGAATAAAACTAATGATAGCTGAGCTCATCAAGAATGCCCATTGAAAATCACAAAAACTTTTGCAATGCAAAATAACCCTCACCTCTACACAGAAATATTCTGCTGTAGCAGACAGGTTCAACTAACTTTCCTTTCCATTCCTTGAAGAAGCTTATTTGAGCTCTATCTGTGCTTCTGCTTTAACTTTCCTTTGTTTGATATAAGTCTGTGCTTTTTGACTTCTCCTTTGAGGCAGTTACAATCTGCCTCATTGAATCAGTAAAAATCCTAGCACGTGTTCATTTTATATTCGTTTGAAGGTCATGATTTGACCTTTAAAAAATATATGTTTTCAAACAATGCACAAAGTAAATGTTAATTACAAACAAGGCAAGCCTTAGGCTTTAGAGTTTAATTCTCACCCTTAACCTTGGTGGGAAATCCCTAGAAGGCATTAACTAGGTGGAGAATTCTAGAAAAAAGATGGCTAGCTGGATTAACCTCCAACAGCTCTGCATTTGTACTCTCTCTCTCTCTGCAGGGGGTAACCTTTGAGCAGATCACTTTCCTCCCTTCCACTGTGCTCCAAGGTAGGTGGGATGAAAATAATCCTTTCACTTCCTGGATTAGAGATGGTATCAGTCATGAAAGGATTATCATCATGCTTATGCAATATGGTCTGGAAGAAGAAGCAGGGTGAGATTGTTCAGAATCATTCTCTTTTTTTAATGAGGCTTTTGTAGCACCTGAGTTGAAATGAAGGTTACATGAGATTTAGACCAAGAGATGAAAATTTTTCAAAAATTTTATATTGAAGTATCAAGGACATTTTCAGAATTAAACACACTTGCCAGGGTTGGTGGCACATGCCTTTAATCCGAAAAGTTTGGGAGGCTGAGACAGGAGAATATTAGTTCAAAGCCAGCCTCAACAACTGTGAGGCCCTAAGCAACTCAGGGAGATCCTGTCTCTAAATAAAATACAAAATAAGACTGGAAATATGACTCAGTGGCCAGGTGCCTCTGAGTTCAATCTTGGATACAATAAAATAAAATAAATAAAAGAATTAAGCACATGGTGTAACCAGTATCAGGTCAAAGAATAGAACCATATCAGTGACTCCCTTGCTTTTCTCACAATCACTACCTTCTTCCAGCCCACAAAAGAACTTGACACTGAGTTCTCAAAGCTTGAATTAATCGTGCCTATTTTTGAATTTAATTTAAATTGAATCACAGCATTTTCTGTGAAAATTCCTCTCATTGATTATGTTTTCATCCACAATTCTGCATAGAGTGTTAGAATATTCACTATCACATCTGATATCAATTGAAATTTGGGTAGTTCCATTTAAGACTATTAAGATAGAACATTTATGGACATTCCTATTGGTATATTTTCACAGTACTGCAATTTCTACTGAGGAGTGGAATGGCTTAGTCACATTTATTTCTCCGTCTGTCTAAAACATGAATTCACCCTGATAATCTTTGATCTAATCTAAAACAACAAGATTCTATTTACCCTCTTCCTTTCTTTGCTGTAGTTCATTTCATCAACAGTGAGAAAAGTAGCTCCTACTAAATGTAGCATGTTTATTATTTGCTCAAACCTAGAAACCTATAAAATAATTTCAGAATTACTAACCTGTATTGCCTAGCTGTGTCTGCTGAGAGGGCCTGGGATCAATGATGCTCCAGTAGCAATGAGCACAAACAGAACCCCAAGAAAGAGAAGCAGATGTCAGATGTAGTAGTGCACACCTATAATTCCAATGGCTCAGGAGGCAGAGGCAGGAGGATCACAAGTTTGAGGCCAACCTGGGAAACACAGTGAGACCCTGTCTCACAATAAAATTTTAATATCTGAGGGGTATAACTCAATGGTACATGATTTGCCTAGCATGTGAAAAGCCATGGATTCTATCTCCAAATACTATAGAACTAAGTGAATGAATATATTGTTGAATGTGTTACTATCAAGTGGTGCTAGGTTTATTTTCTCTGTTCAGCAAAGAATTGAAGAACAGGACACAGAGATAGCAAGCAAGACATAGACTTATTGTAAAAGCAATAGACTTACAGAGATAGGCTTCTCTGAAGAGATGGGGCCCCAGTGCCTGAAACTCAATCGGGGAGATTTTGCATGTTGTTTTTGTGATCTCTGGAATTTCCTACGTTCTTTGTCTCCTCTTCTGTCCACATGCTCCTCACTATTATTGATTTGTGTCCCCCTCTGTCCACTTGTCTTTTTTAGTTTTCTATTGTGTCCCCCATTTAGGAGCATGAATACAGATGTGTTTGTCTGATTGGTCCCTCACTTGTGTCCTCTATGAGCACTTTGATCAAGCAGGAAGTTGCCCTCCTCAGAAGACCCTCTCCCTGCTTTTTTGTTCTGGCCCCACTCCAACCTTCTCACATGCCATCTTGCCCTGACTGCCTAAGCACTTCAACATCTAGAAAACCACCCTTTGGAAACACAGTGTTCATAAATAGTGAGCTGAAAAATCAGCAATAAATGAAAGAATACGTAGGTAAAAACACATGATAAGATATTTACATAGAATTAAAGTATCTCCCATGAGATATTTATTACAAAAGGTCAATTGTACAGTAGAGAGATCATGCGGCCATCACCTTTATCACACCCTCTTCCTTCCCCACATTAATGGGCATTGAGCCCAGGGGAGCTGGACACAACACTGAGCTACATCCCAGCCCTTGATGGGAAGGACTGAGAAACACTCTATGCCACTTCATAGGAGCTTAACACAAAGTCAGAATGGATGAATCCTGGCATTTGAGCTTTTGTTACTGTTACGATAATTAACACTAAACCTTAACCCTCAACCTGCATTTCACTTCTCCCTGATTCAAGCAGGCCCTCCTCTCCTCTTATATCTTTTCCCACCTGGCAGGAGTTTGGAACTGCATACTAAAAAGATGGTAGCTTAAAAACAAAATATAAACAACCGAAAAGCTTCCTAAATCTCAACTTTCCAAGTTCTCTCCTTCCTTTTCCCACCCTGCCACAGATGCCCCAGTTGTCTTCTCTGGATATAGCTTGCTGTGTGTGTTGGGCTAGCAGCCTCCTAGGCAAAGCCCATGCTGCCTCATGGGGTATCACTGAGGGTTTTCCCTGCTGGTTCTCACTGGTGGATCTGGAAATCCTTCCTGGTGCCAAAAGCCAAACATAAGGACACATTTTGTGGTTCAGGCACTCCCAGCCAGGTGGCTTTCCACTTGGGCTGTCTCTCACCACATACCTTAGAGAGAGGGCCATCCCCCAGCTTCCTGTTTCCCTTGGACCCTGGTTTTGGCATGATAGAGGACAGCAAGCCCCAGAGCAGGAGGAAAACCTGAGTACACAACCTGAGCATGGTATACCCTGGCACCATGGGGGCAAATCCCCACACCTCTAAATAGTCTCTGTGTACCTTGGGCCATCTCCTCAGAGATAATTATCCATGGATATGTCCCTTACTTTATACCTCAGAGTTTATCATTATTGATGAGTCATCAATGGCTATTTATTTCAATAGTTAAGTATTTATTGAAATGATGCCATTATTTTGATTTTTGTATTTTTAATTATGGGACAAGCATGGCAGCCCAAAAATCTTTCAGAATGCCATTTGGGAATGAATAGTCAGCCAACAATATAATTTATTCTCAATTATCAGTTAAAAGACTTGGCTGACTTGGGAGGCTGAAACAGGAAGATCCCAAGTTCAAGGTCAGCCTGGAAACTTAACAAGGCTGAAGGCAACTTAGACACCCAAAATAAAAAATAAAAAGTCCAGGGATGTGAGGATGTGGCTCATTGGTAAATTTCCCTTGTGTTCAATCCTTAACACAAGAAAAAAAAGAAGAAAAGAAAATTAGTAGCTAAAGGATAGTCTGTACACTAGAGCAGGAGGATATTTAGATATCCATTGGGGAAAAAATGTAAGTTAAAATTTTTTTCAAATATATATACAAAACCACAGAAAAATTATAATAGGGCACTGTCTCGGTAAATAATGGTATATCCATCCACAGGATACTTTGCAGCTCCAACATGGAATAAAGTAGATTTATGTGTACTCACATTTATGAACTTTTTTCAAATTTTTGATGATCTCCCAAGATTTGATGCTAAGACTCATGTAGACATAAATGTAAAATCAAAATATTTATTATTTGATACCCTGTTTTTATTTTTCTCCATCTATATACTAGAAACACAGGCAATATGCAGAGAAGAAATAGGAGAGACCATCACATTATTTGAACTGAACTGAAATTATTGTGCAGAGGAAATTAATGACAGGGAGGAGTTTGATATTTTGCATTTTATACTTTATTACTTTGTGCTCTAACCTAAGAAAAAATCAAAGTGTGTGTTTGTGTGTGTGTGTGTGTGTGTTTCTAATCTTAAGTTCACAATATTAGGCAACCAATCTCTAACTTTGTACTAAAAGAATTTTTGTGTATTTAAGTAATCTTTGATAATTTTCCACTGAGCTAAACTACTGTGGAATGTCCAACCAAGTATGAGAAATTCATGGCAACTGACGAGGGACTGAAACCTCCCAAACCATGAACTAATTCTGGTATGGTGGACAACACCTATAATTTCAACAACTCTGAAGGCTGAGGAAGGAGGGTCACAAATTCAAAACCACCTAAGCAACTCAGTGTGACAGTGTCTTCAAAAATAAAGAGGGTTAGCAAACTAGCTAAGTGGAGAAGACCCTTGAATTCAACACTCAGGCCATAAAAAAAAAAACTTAAAATAAGCCTCATCACAGTTATTAGATATTGTGTGGAAAACTTGATAACTTTATGTGAGACTTTTGATCTGGGGATTCAGTGTTCTGTAAGAAAGCATAGCATTTTTCCTGTGGAAATATCTAGAAGCAGAATTGCCAGGGATCTGCTACTTCAATCAACATTCCAAGTGACTGTCCAAATAAGACATTCCCCCTGTAAGAGTTGCTATTTTTCCACCTATTGTCAGTCTCATTATATAAAGGAAGATGTTTACAAAATAAAGGTTTGTATGTTACATGCCTTGTAAATGCATGCAAAACAATTTTTATTAAGTCATTTAATATCATTTCAGAATTTCACATTTAAATAAATGTGAGACACATGACAAACATAGGAAGTGAAACTCTTCACAATGGTTTCAAGAGGGTGGGCAAAGGACAACAACCATAAATGCAAGATTTCTTCACTACTCCTGGTGCTGCTTAAATGACAATAATGAGTATACACTGTTTTGTAATCAAACATTATGATCACAAAATGAAAAGTACTGACAAAAAATTCTCTAGTCTTGGCCTACTTCTACACAAAACACTCCAGGAGTCAACAGGATATTCAGGAAGAGCATGGACTGCTTCCTACAGGACCAAGTTGTCTCTGCAGAAAACAGCCTTGAACTTCAATATTTTAGGGTTGATGTAGCTGCAAGAAAGCAGGGTACAGAAGCTGAATTGAGCAGTTAATGAGACAATGCAAGGATGTTCCATGTTACCATAGCAGCAAGCAAGCAAAAGGAAAGTGGGTCTAAATGACTGTAGTTGAGTACAAGTTAGAGAATAATTACTAACGGTTACTACTAATGGTTACTAGACAATCTCTGTCAGGGTACATTGCCCAAGAAAAATGGGACCAAAAGAGAAAAGTTTTACTTTGTATAAGAATTGACATTTTGTGTTGGAAAAGTATGCTATGCTAGGTATGCTGTGTATCCCTTCACAGCATCACATTTGCTCACTACTTCAGGTGTTGTGACACTGATGTGCGAGTTCTTTGTCCTTCTGTAGTCTGTGACATCTATTCTAGGTTCAGAAAAAAAGGGGGGGGCTGGGGATGTGGCTCAAGTGGTAGCACGTTCACCTGGCATGCGTGCGGCCCGGGTTCGATCCTCAGCACCACATACCAACAAAGATGTTGTGTCCACCGAAAACTAAAAAATAAAGATTAAAAAGTTCTCTCTCTCTCTCTCTCTCTCTCTCTCTCTCTCTCTCTCTCTCTCTCTCTAAAAAAAGGAAAAAGAAAAAAATTCTGGAAATTTGAGTGTGATTGTGATGAATCTGCAAATCAACTGTGGGAGAATTTCATCTTTACTATGTAGAGACCTGAACAACGAATATCTCTATTTATATTTTGTCTGATTTCTTTCAATTGTTTCAAGATTTTCGAAAAGTATAGTTGTAATTTAAAAAAAAATAACTTTTCAATTTTGGGGGTGCTATTGTAAATGAAATAGTTCATTTTTTTTTCTTATTCTAGTTTTTAAATTCCAATTTTTCCTGTATAGTTTTGCTGATATATAAGAAATCAATTGATTTTTTCTTATTTACTATGTATTTTGCTTTTTTTCTATCTGTATCCTTTATGAACATGGTATGGTGGATTCTATTGCTGTGGACACCTTGGGCTATGAGTGTGGTGACAAAAGCTTCCTTTTCCTTGGGACACACACAGGGAAATGCTGTAGCTGAGGACACCTGTGCCCATGTCCACAGCGAGGTAACTCCAACCCAAAACTGGGAACCCACCCAGGAAAGGACCATGGGTGCAGGCTAAAGGCACCTTGGAGCAATGACTGTTGTGACAGAGCTTCCTTGATTCCCTCACAGGGAGATACCTTGGCTGGGGACACCTAGTCTCTCAGAGGAAAAGGTGGGGGAAGAATGAGGAAAAGCCTCTTTGTCTGCTATCCCAGGTGCTGAGAAAGAAGCTCTGCTGTGTTTTTACTTTTCTAGGTAATATTTTGGTGGGACTTCATTGTATGAAAGTATTCCTTGTGAGGCTTTGAATGCTCACTGTCATAGTATATTTTATGGGGAGAAAACTCAGCACACTAAAAGGAGAAATTGAGGAATAAACTTAGAGTAGTGCAGGGGAGGCCTGGGGTTCCCAGCACAGGGGACTCACTAGTGCCTGAGGTCTAAGGCTAATGTTGCTTCATTGTTTATATTTATTCTGGGTAAGTCTGCACACAGTTGAGTGATTTGTCTGATAATTCCCAGAAGCCACTGTGGTGATAACTGTGCTTACATAGACATCTGACAGAGGTGTATGTGAGAAAAACACTGGACTACATTACCCACAATTCTCAGGGGGGGGGGGGCAGTAGAAGCTTACAGGAGTGCTCCCCACTGTGAGCTAGCAAAGTGTGGGACTACATTACCCACAGTCCTAAGGGGGAAGAAGCTCTCAGGATCCCCCACAGAGAACCAGCAAAACAATAGACTACATTACCCACAATGCTTGGGGTGGAGGTGGGAATCGGAGGATTTCCTTCACCATGAGCTGTAATGTGGGACTACATTACCCACAATCCTGGGTGACAGAAATCATAGGATTCCTGTGCCTCACGTGAGCTGGTAAAACATATGACTAAATTATTCACAATCCTGAGGTGGCAGAGGCTCCCAGATTCCCCAACAGGACCCATCAAAATGTTGCACTATGGTGCCTTCAGCCCTCTGTTGTGGAAATTCTCAAGAGCCCCCTTCTCCACCCCCCAGGCAGGCAAAATCTTGAACTACATTATTTATAATCCACGGAGGGGGAGGTAGAAGTGCCCAGAATTAATCCCTCTGAACCAGAAAATACAGGGACTTCATTACAATCCGAATGGGGCAGAAGTTCCCTGGGTTCTGCAGAGAAAACCAATACTGGACTACATAACCTTAATCTATAGGGGTAGGGTCACCTCACAGAGAAGCAAACTGACAAAATGCTGGACTACATTACCCACAGTCCTCAGGGTCAGAAACTTTTAGGAGAATTATTTCCACCTCTTCCTGTGAGTGGGAAAAAGTCTAGACTAAATGACCTACAATTCTAAGGAAGATGAAGCCCCAGGATCCCCCATGAAGAGCTAGCAAAATGCTGAACTACATTACAACAAGAATAGAGTTGTTGGGTTTGGGTTTTTCTGACTCTCCTTGGGAGATTCTGGGTGCTTCCTCACCCTAAGAATTATGGGTGATGTAGTCCTTGATCTTACCCACACACCTCTGCCAGGAGACCCATGAAAGCTGAATGCACATGCTTGCCCTTATACCCTGATGATTCTGAGTAATTTTAGGGGTAGGAATAGAGCTAGGCAAAAATTAGCCACAGAGCAAAGGTTAATGAGATTTACAAAACCAAGAGGTGTTAGGTTGGTGGCAGCGACTTGGTGGTGACTTAGTGGCAACTTAGAACAAAGCAGCCTGCACCAGAAAAGAACATCAATCAGATGCAGGTGGAAACACCTGTCAATCAGTCAGATCTCCTAACGCCTGTCAATCAGCAGGACCCCCTGACCAATCCTGGAGTTCAGCCAACTCCCCTGATCAACTCCAAGGGGGCAAGGGACTCTAAGAACACCTTTTCCTGTCCCAAGCCCTTCCCTTCCTGCTGTAAGCCCCATAAAAGTCCAGTCTGGTCGAGCTTCCACGCAGTTTCTCCTCAGACCCTTGCCCTGTCCCCTCTGTGGGTCTGATCGAGTTCCGCCCGAGAGTGATATCTCAATAAAGCCTGTTCAGCGGCCCTTTTAAATCTGCCTCTTTGGTCGCTACCTGCCTTGTCTGATCTGGCAAGAGGTACTCTTGAATTTCTGCCACTAAAGACCATGGGTAGTATAGGCCCAGATTTAACCACTGACACTGGAGATCCTGGGAACTTCTTCCCCTTAGGATTATGGATAATGTAGTCCCAATATTTCCTGCACTTAGCTTGGTATTGTGGGAGGCTCTCCCCAAATATTGTGGGTGAAGTATTAACAGGTGTATGGCTTAGGTTGAGGAATTCTGGGTAATTCCTCCTACCAATTCACATGGAATTGCAGGTAATATAATCCCATGTTTTATTCAAACTGTGGAGACTTGTGGGAGATTCCTCCCCTGTTAGAGTTGTGAGTAATGTAATTTCATGATTTATTGACTCTGTGCAGAGGATCTTGGGAACTTCCTCCCTCCTAGGATTATGGGTAATATAGTACAAATTGCCTGCCCATTGCTGAGTATTCTGGGAGCCTCCTCCCTGAGGATTTTGGGTAATGTAGTCCCACGATTTGCCCTCTCCATGTAAAGAATTCTGGGAATTTCCTGAGCCATAGAATTGTGGGTCATGTAGTCCCACGTATTACAGAGTGGGTGACTTGCGAAAGCTTCCTTTCCTGTGGACTTGTGGGTATTGTAGTATTCTATTGGGAATTCCACCCAATAGAATTGTGGGTAATGTAGTCCCATGATTTGTCCTCTTTGTGCAAAGGATCTTGGAAACTTCCTCCCCTTTAGTATTATGGGTAACATAGTCCCAGTATGTCTCCACTCACCACATGGTATTTTGGGTGCCTCCTTCCCTGAGGATGATGGGTGAAGTAGTCGGGAGCATACCACTCACTTTGGGGAATTCTGGGAAATTCCACCCCTCAGAATTGTGGGTAATGTAGTCACATAATTTATACTATCAGTGGGGAATTGTGGGAGCTTTCTCTCTATTTGAATTGTGGGTAATGTAGTCTCATAATTTGTCTTCTTGCAGAAATCCTGAGAACTTCCTTTGCTGAGGATTATGGGTAGTGTAGTTCCAACATTTGCTTGCTCACTGCTGGGTATTCTGAAAGCCCTCTTACTCCTTAGTTTTATGGGATATGTAATCCCAAGTTTTGCCTGCTCACTGTAAGTAAGAGATCCTGGGAAATGCGTCTTCATAGAATTCTGGAAATTAAAGTTTCATTATTTGCTTGCTCGCTGATGGCTGTTGGGAGACTCTTCCTCTAAGAAGTATTAGTAATGTAATTTCAGATTTACTGCTCACTTTGGGGAATCTTGGGTGCTTTGAGCCCATGTAATTATGGGTATTATAGTTCTAGACGTAACCACTTCAGAGGGGGAGGGGGACACCATTAGCCATAATCCTAAAATGGAGGAAGTTTCCAGTATACCCACTTCCTCCATTTTAGTATTTTTGGTAATATCCCAGGTTTTTCCCTGATAGCAGCAGGGTCTCAAGTGAGGATTATGGGTAATGTAGTCCAAATTGCCTGCCCACTGCTGGGTATTCTGGGAGCCTCCTCCCTGAGGATTTTGGATAATGTAGTCCCATGATTTGACCTTTCCATTCAAAGAATTCTGGGAACTTCCTGTGCCATAGAATTGTGGGTCATGTAGTCCCATATATTACACAGTGGAGGACTTGTGGATGCTTTCTTTTCTGTGGACTTGTTAACTCTCCCAATGAGGATTATGGGTAATGCAGTCTTGGTTTTATCACTCACTGGGGGATTCTGGGAGATTCCTCCCCCCATAAAGATTTAAATACAGTGTGAGGTTTACCATAGGCCAAGGGATTCCTGGAACATCTTTGCCTTAGGTAATATAGTTCCAAGATTTATGAATAATATGCCCCCATTTTTCCTTGATAAACATTGGCAATGCTGAGAGCTTCCCTTTTTTCTTGGGATTGTGGATAGTGTAATCCCTGGTTTAGCTGGCCCACAGTAGGGAATTAGGGGTTCCTAAACCTTAGTCTGTACATGATACATTCCTAGGTTTACCACTTATGACAGAGGATCTTGGAAACTTTCTCCCATTAGGATTGTAGGTAATTTAGTCCCAAGTTTTACCTGATCACTTAGGGAATCTTAGGAATTTCTGCCTATAGTAGGATTGTGGGTAAAGTGGCCTCACAATGAGAAATTTTGGAGTCTCTTTTTAGAAAATTATAGATAATTATGGATAACTAAATTATGATTAGTTTAGTCCTGGGTTTAACCACTCAACATGGGGTATTCTGGGACCTTCCTACGTCTTTAGAATTGGAGATAAAACATTTCCAAATTTATTTGCTTGCTTCAGGAATTCCTAGGAAACTTGTTAAAAATTATTGTGGGCACTGTAGTCCTATTTGACTGCCCATTAGATAATCTTAGTGCTTACTACCCCTTGAGATTGTTGAAAATGTAGTCTATGGAATGCCCCTCACTGTTGAGGATCCTGGAAACTTCCCAGGACTGTGGATAATGCAGTTGTCAGATCAGGCTGGGCAGGCAGCGACCAAAGAGGCAGATTTAAAAGGGCCGCTGAACAGGCTTTATTGAGATATCACTCCTGGGCAGAACTCTATCAGATCCACAGAGGGGACAGGGCAAGGGTCTGAGGAGAAACTGCGTGGAAGCTCGACCAGACTGGACTTTTATGGGGCTTACAGCAGGAAGGGAAGGGCTTGGGACAGGAAAAGGTGTTCTTAGAGTCCCTTGCCCCCTTGGAGTTGGTCAGGGGAATTGGCTGAACTCCAGAATTGGCCAGGGGGTCCTGCTGATTGGCAGGCGTTAGTCAGGAGATCTGGCTGATTGACAGGTGTTTCCACCTGCATCTGATTGATGTTCTTTTCTGGTGCAGGCTGCTTTGTTCTAAGTTGCCACTAAGTCGCCACCAAGTCTCTGCCACCGACCGAACAGTAGTCCCAAGTTTTGTTTATTTTTGTTGTTGTTGTTAAAGAGAGAGTGAGAGAGGAGAGAGAGAGAGAGAGAGAGAGAGAGAGAGAATTTTTAATATTTATTTTTTAGTTCTAGGCGGACACAACATCTTTGTTGGTATGTGGTGCTGAGGATCGAACCCGGGCCGCACACATGCCAGGCGAGCGCGCTACCGCTTGAGCCACATCCCCAGCCCCAATAATCCCAAGTTTTGACTGCAAACTGCAGTGATTCCTTAAAAACTTATTCACAAAGGATCATGGGCCCAGTAATTCAATTTGACTGGTCACTGATGGGCAACCATGGCAGTTTCTGCCCCTTACAATTGTCAGCAAGTTAGTCATTGGAATTTTCCTCTTGCTGTAGAGGATTATGGAAACTTCCTCCCTAAGAACTGTGGGTAATATAATCCCAAAATTTGCCTACTTACCTCAGAGAATTCTGGGAAATTTGTCCATGTAGGGTTTTGGTAATGAATATTTGCAATTTATCACATAGCAGGAAAATCTAGAAACATATAGTCTCACAGCATTGTGGGTTTTGTAGTCCTTGGAATTGCCCTCTTACTGTGGAGGATCCTAGGAACTTCACTAAGTATTGTGGTGAATGTTGTCTTGTAATTTACCAGACGATTGTATGGATTACTAGGAAACTTGTGCATTAAAAAACTGGCCTTCAGTGAGCAGTCAAATTAGTCCAAGCTACTTGAATCTCAGTGGAGAGTAAAAAATGACAAATTCTATAATGACAAAACTTATAGAAATGTTAGGTTTTTCATGGTTAGCCAGAGAACAGGAGAAATAAAATAGCAGGGATTCCAAGTTTTCATGATCATATTTGGAGAATCAAGGAACTGAAGTACTGATGACAGGAATCTTCATGCTGCAGGACTCTTTGTGGAGTGTCAGGGATTTGACACTATAATGGTGAAACTCACAATGTTGTTGAGATTTATGTATCCTAGGTAAATGGGGTTACATTATGACAGGATTCACATTTTTTTTTTTTGGCCTCTTGGTGAAAATTGAGAGATCTTGATTTTATGTTGACAGTACACAAAGTGCTACTGTGGTCCATGCAGAGAACGAAGGGATGGTAGAATTTGCATCGTGTCTGAGCTGTACATGAAAAACCAAAACAACAACAAAACAGGTTTTCTGTTTATGGCACGATGCACAGGGCTCCTGGACTCTACAATGAGAGATGCAAAACTGGTGTTCTATGACAGCAGGACAACTGATCTTTATGTAGAGAAAAGAAACTGTTTTCTATAATAGCATAAACACCAGAGCTGCTATGAGATATGTGGAAAGCCAGGGAACACAGGTTTGATAAATTGGCCTCCCATGTTTTCTTGGCTTTACTTGGAGACAGAGAAATGGGTTCTATCATGTCAGAACTCACAGTTCTGCAGGTCTGTATATGGAGAGCAAAGGAACTTGGTTTCTATGATGGCATGACTCTCAGGACTGCTATTCTCCATGGATATAGCAAGTGAACTATTTTTTTTATGTTTCCAGGAAACTCTAGTCTGGTGGAATTTACATGGAAATCACAAGAAACTGGGGTTATAATGATAAACCCAACCTGATCTTTTATTAAATTGGGAGCCCTCTCACCACAAAGCCATGAAAAGCTAATTTCGGCTTTACTATAAATTACTGCAAATTCTGAACCTGCTTGGAATGCCTGCCCGTGCCTTGAACTCACCCATGCCTGGCTCTCTGACCAGATAGCAGCCCTCTCTGAAACTTTAGTGACACCTCATAAATATTGGCCTTCCCTGGCCAGACAACGACCCTCTCTGAGACTCTAATGGTCTTCATAAATTCTGATGTTGGAGCCAGCAAAAATTGTAAACTACCATTAGTGTGATGCTTGTCAGAGTTCTGTTATCTGTAACCCCCCTTTTGTGTAACTTTCTGGGCTATAAAGCTGGGCTGTAGGAAAGCTGGGGCTGCTGTCTTGTTCCTGCCATTTTGGGAGGAAAAGGCAGTCCGGCCGGTCGAAATAATAAGCTTGCTTTAATTTGATTTTAATTGGAGTCAGTGGTCTTTTCTTGCGTCCTGGTCTAACATTTTGGAGTTCCCCAGCGAGATGACCCTGCCCGACCAGACCACAAGACCAGACTGCTGGAAATTCTGAAGCCGGCCTTCGCTCCAGGGTTCCGGGCTGGAGAGCCACTCTAGGGGGTGCGCAACTTGAGACGTTCCAAGGCCTCGGAGTGAGCCTTGGGTCCCCGGAACCCTGCAGTGAACTGCCGCACTAAAACTATTAGCAAGCACCTGGTGGAGGAGGCCTCCATAGGTAAGTGGCACCTTTATAACATCTGATATCCGGTTAAGGGAGATCTCTTCTGATGACAGAGAGGTGGCCTGGCGAGGCTCACATATACTCCTGTCCGGACAGTACGAGAAATCGTTCTGTCTTCTGTTCTGTTCTGAAGGGAATTCCTCTGGAAGGGTAGAGAGGTGCCTACGGGCACGCACGCACTCCTACCCCGGAGCTTTGGCAAGACGTTGCATTGCTCCTCTGTTTCTGTTTCGGCGCCGGTTTCTGTTTTCTTGTTTTTGTTCTGTGTTCTATATGTTTTTTGTTTGTTTGTTTTTGTGCGTTTTGTTGTGTGATTTCAGTGATAAAAACTTAAGGATATTGGACGTGAAAATGGGTAATAAAGCAAGTCAGCCTGACACCCCTTTGGACTGTGTTTTAAGGAACTGTGATGAACTGTACCCCCCTTTGTTAAGCAGGAGAGAAGCCCCTAGCTGGCTGCTTGAAGCACCTCCAGTGCAGAGGGCAATGCCTGCTGGGGACCTAAGAACTGAGTATCTCCCAGGTTAACAAGTGAGACTCCTTTAAAACCCCTTGTCCCTCCAGATCAAGAGAGTCACAACCTTTGGGCAGAGTCCCCGGTGTTTCTCCTTTGTTAGCAAAACAATAAAACTCCCTTTTTCTTTTTCTCAAAACCCTGTCCTCATTATTAAATTGGCATTAATTGGCTCTAAGGTCAGGAACCGAACTTTCAGTTACAAATTTTGATACCCCCCCACCCCCAGAACTTTTTGAGAACTGACTACTGAAATGTTAGGAGATGAAAAGTGCTTGGGGTGGAATCCTGTAAGTAAAAGGAGGGACTGAGGGACTCCCAGCAGCTGCTGAAGCCCTGTTGCTTCGGGGATTCCCTCCTTCTTTCCCTGCACTGTAAGGATTATGCCACCTCTGTCTTCTTGAAAAGAGAAAAAGAAAAAGGAGACACTTAATGCAGTAAAGTCGCCATGGAGACCCTTGATTTTATATTTCAGATTGCCCCTCTGTGAAAACATTTGGTCCCCTTGTGGGGACATCTATGGTGCCACTGGTGTAGGAGATTTTTCTCTTATCTGCTCTGTTTTAAAAGGTTTCTGTCTGTCAGCCATAGTCTGGAGCTCCTCTCTGTCTGTCCTGTGTCTTTGTTTCTGACCCTTTAAGACATGTGCAATAGTGTGTTGATATTATAAATTGTTTCTTGGGAATGATCTTGGCTGAATGTGTATCTAAAAGATGATGTTTTATTGTAACAATCTGGTATCTGAATGGGTTTTTGATGCATTGCACAATGCTGCAGTTAAAAGTTGGGTTTAGGTAGTTGTTTAGTTTATGATTTCAGATAATTCATGCCAGAGAACTTAAATACTTAGGATGGAAAACTAAAGAACTCTACTTCCAAGTTGGCAAGTAACTTCCCAATCATTCAGTCTTTTTTCACCAATTTTGAATTGGGTAGCCTGGGAAAATGTTACTGTGTGTACCAGTGCATTAATTTGGACAAGGATAGTAAATCATAGTATGGTATCTGTTGACAAAACAAGATGTAAAGATATAAAATTTTGTGAATTGTATCTTAAACTTGTATCATAATTTTCAACATTGGAACCTGAAAATTATGACTTATAGTTAAAATGCCTTAGGCCTGAGGTGTCTGCTCAGAATAGCAGTTTTTCCCTGCTCCTTCCAGACCTCAGCCAGGACTTATGTTGAAATGCAAATGAAAGAAGCCTGCAAGCTCAGTAGGAGACTGATCTGAGACCTAAGGGAAAAAAAGTAAATTGTATGGTATTTACTAATTACTGGCCAGTCATTTTTACTAGGACTCTTGTTTTTTTTCCTTAGATTCTGTATTTTTTTGAGCTCATGATTTTGACCCTACAGACCTAGGTTAATGTTTTTCTGATCAGTCCTATCTTTGACCAACTGTGGAGTTTTTGAAACATTGCAATGGAGATTTCACCTGCGAAAAGTTACTAAGGCCTTTACGATTGTTATGTGTGCACACTTTTGTTATGTGTTGTATGTCTATATATACATATGTCCGTATATCATATATATGATATACAAATTAACATATATAAGGAGCGCTCATAAAAACAAATTAAAAAATGGATCCAAAGATCTTTAATTCATGTGATTTAAATGGTTCAATTTAAATTGGATAAACAGATAAAAATAAATGTCTTTAAATTTAACTTACAAGTTTTTCTAGTGTAAAGGTAAAATTTCCAAGCTGATTCTAAGCCGCAGAGCCTGAGTTAAAGTGTAAAAGACCAGGCATCCTAAAGTTTCCAAAGTGCAGGGATTGGGTTAAAAAGTAAAAGACTAGTATTGTTGGAGTCCCTCTGCTACCCCCAAAACCTGTAATCCCTGTAGCTGTTAGGACAATACTGGAACTGCCCAGTAAATATTTCCACTGACTTTCTGGTTGTTTAATAGCTAAGGGTTCCGAGTTGCTTGGCACGTAGGCATTGCAGGACCTAAACCAATCAGTTTGAATGTGTACCCCATCTAGGAGCACCAATCACTCCTGCCCTAATTGTTCCCGCCAATGTATGTACTAATCATGTTTCAGAATTGTTGTTCAATTTTCCCGCGCCTTATGATGATTTGTTCTGATGTATGCAAAGCCCCCCACCCCCTCCAAAAAGTGTACTTAAGCTCCACCTGACCTCCGCTCTGGGCTCTGAGCCGCTCTCCCTTCTTGAGTGGGCACAGAGTCCCAGCGCGCTGGAACAGGATCCTCAATAAACTTCCCCCCTGCGATTGCATGAAGTGAGTCTCTTGTGTGGTTTCTCCCCTCCGACGCTCCGCTGCACCCCAACACTAGGTGTTCAAAAAACTCATAAAATATTAATGTCTATAAAATGTCTAATATGCCTTGGTTCTAGGACTTTTCCTTCAACAAAAAATGGTTTACACTGTTCAATACATTTGTCTAATATTTTGATAAATAAGTAAAGAAAATTTGATATGGGATTATTCATGAGTACTTTTGTTAGATATCTGATTGATTTACTAAGGTCTGTATAAGTTTGTACTAAAGTCTGTATAAGATTGTAAAAATCAGTCATGTGTTAAAGAGACAAAAATTTCTTAAAATATAAGTTTACCCATAACATTGTGTTTATTAAGTTTTACTTTTTTCTAGAGCAAGCAACCATAAAAATTAAACAACTGGTTAAATAAGAACTGTTATTTTAGAGCACTGTACTGCCATTTCTTTAAAAGCTAAGCTTGGTTAATGTAGAAACATCAATGTAATTGTGATGCTATTAATGTGCTCATATCTTCCAGGTATACAAGTCTGTAAGGTAGAAACTTTGAAAGAGCATTATATCAAGCTGGTGTTCGGAAGTTGTATGGTAAAAAATATATTGGGGATTTATTTACCTGTTATCAATAAGATATGTAAAGTTTTGTTACTTCTTACATTGGGGAACAATTTAAATGTATTTTTAAGTTAATGAGAGCCTAATCTATGTAAAGGTTAAAACTTTCAGCCTTTCTTTAATTCATGTTTTATTTTTTATTTATTTATTTATTTATTTTTTTAATTTATTTTTTAGTTCTGGGCGGACACAACATCTTTGTTGGTATGTGGTGCTGAGGATCGAACCCGGGCCGCACGCATGCCAGGCGAGCGCGCTACCGCTTGAGCCACATCCCCAGCCCCATAATTCATGTTTTAAATGTGATATCAAATGGTGTTAGCTAATGTTCATGTGACCTCAATTTATGTAAACTTTGTAAAATGATAATTAAAAATACAAAGATCAGCTTTAGAACTAAAACACTTAAGATTTATAAAGAGCCCTGCCTTACCTGAGATGAGGCTCTGTGTCCCATCTTACTACATGTGAGAAAGACTATGAGAACAGTAGGCCAGATTTTAGTTCATTTAAAGTTATGTTCAAAAATTTGTTTTTTGTTGTTTTTTTTTTTCTGTCAAGATTACTAGGATCTCAAACAGGGGATATAATGTATAACTCAGCCAAAAATTCAGGGTAGCTGTTACACGAACTAAGTGTTTTTACTCTTGTTAATTTTATTTTGTAATTTCCTTATAAGTGATCTAAAGATTCCCTGTTAGTGTTTTACAGAAGTGTTGCTTTAAGAACACAACATGGGTTAGTTTGAGATAATAAGCCATCACCTACAAGACAGATAGGATAATACAGATCCCAATTAATAAAAAGATAAATAATTATAAAGTTATAGACATTAAAGCCCAGTACTCTTAATATAAGGCTGTTAAAATTTATTTGCTGGATGTTTAAGATTAAGTTTTAAAATTAAAGTTAAATTAAAAGGGCCAGAAAAACCAATATTCGGCTCTTGCCCTCTGAGTCAGTCTGAATCCAGGGAACAGGGGACTTCTCTAAAGAGCTTTGCAACTCTGGGCCACATAACCTCCCGATCAGGGAGACTAATGAGACCACTGGAGAACAGAAAGCCAATCAGTGCATTTGCTATGAAGAGGAGAGTCATCAGAGAAGGGAGACATCCCTGGTGCTTCCGAGGGAAGCCACATGGTCAAGCAAGACCTAGACCCATCCTAGCGCAAATGGCACTAGCAGAACTGAGAAGTTTCCCCAGGAATGACTCCCATAAAAGCTCAGCTGTTAACAATAGATAGAAACAAAAGTCAGTTTGACTGCTTCATCTTAAACACTTAGCAAAGACAGTTAAAACCAAAATACAGCCATTCCTGGGCATTTAAATAATAATAATGATGATAATAATAATTATTATTATTATTTAAGGTATACACTTTATGTTAGCCTCCCAAAATAAGTAAGACTGGAGGCTACAAAGAAGGATTCTCAGACAGAAATGTCTGATAACTATAAAAAGAGACTATCAAGAGGAGCTGCCAGAGACAGAAGTTTTTAGTTTAAGGCCTACAGTTATTCCTAACCTACACAGGTAGGCTTCGTGTTTGCTAGTATGATTATCCAGCCCTGAGTAACAGAATTAAAGGTTTCTCTATTAGACACAGAGCTCATACTAGTAAAAAAAATTTTGCAAGATCAGATTGCATTAAATTATTAAACTGTATCTTATGGGGAAGGACATCTGTAACACTAAAAGTTAAATGTTAAATTTACAGGCCTGATAACTGGAAATGTTAAAGCCTGGTGAGGGAACTTCTATACAGTGACACGTTCCAGCTGCTACAACATTTACTCAGTACTCATGGTTTTTGTTTCTCTCATAGAAGCACCCATCCCCAGATGACTTTACAACCTGTTCTTCCCCAACCAGACTTCAAACCGAACTGACTTCTAAAAGGCAACTCATGTCCCTCACGCCTTGCTCCCACACGTCACCCTCTCTCAGCTCAGAAGAAGCCAAAATGAGTGACGCCTGTCTTCTTACAACAATGGAGCCAAAAATAAATAGATTATCAATATAAGTAATTAATTAAGTCAGGTAAAATCAGGGAGACCGGTTTTGGGTGAGTTCTAAAAATTTGGAGACTGTTACCTGAGGGATTAAAATTCCCTCAGTGCTCTTCCCCTACCCTATCAAAGATTTGAAAGGGACACATAAGAAAAGGGGGAATGATAAACCCAACCTGATCTTTTATTAAATTGGGAGCCCTCTCACCACAAAGCCATGAAAAGCTAATTTCGGCTTTACTATAAATTACTGCAAATTCTGAACCTGCTTGGAATGCCTGCCCGTGCCTTGAACTCACCCATGCCTGGCTCTCTGACCAGATAGCAGCCCTCTCTGAAACTTTAGTGACACCTCATAAATATTGGCCTTCCCTGGCCAGACAACGACCCTCTCTGAGGCTCTAATGGTCTTCATAAATTCTGATGTTGGAGCCAGCAAAAATTGTAAACTACCATTAGTGTGATGCTTGTCAGAGTTCTGTTATCTGTAACCCCCCTTTTGTGTAACTTTCTGGGCTATAAAGCTGGGCTGTAGGAAAGCTGGGGCTGCTGTCTTGTTCCTGCCGTTTTGGGAGGAAAAGGCAGTCCGGCCGGTCGAAATAATAAGCTTGCTTTAATTTGATTTTAATTGGAGTCAGTGGTCTTTTCTTGCGTCCTGGTCTAACAATATGATGACAGGACTCTCAGTACTTTTGACTATCATATTAGTATTAAAGTTCATAGGGGAGTCATTGTATTAGTTTATACATATGTATACATACTAAAGATATTTAAAATACAAAAAAAGGGCTGGGGATGTGGCTCAGTGGTCGAGTGCCCCTGAGTTCAACCTGCATCACCAAAACAACAACAGCAACAACAAAAAACCCACAGGGGACTGCAATTCTAGGATGGTTGAACTATCTGTCCTGCTAATATTTATGTGAAAAGCATTGAAGATGAGTTTTTATTTATGGAAGAATTCCCTTCCCGGTCTCCTGGGGTCTACAAGAGAGACACGTAAGTGGGTTTCTCTGGTAGTAGTGAAGCCAGAATTAGACAGCCAGTGTAGATAGGTAAATTGAGTCAGATCAGATCTAGGAGGCCAATTTGAGTGAGTATGGGCAGTTGGATATTGTCCCCTGGGGGGTCTTATCAAGAACCTGCCCTTGCTCCAAACCGTTGCCAAGGTAACCTGTCCAAAGGATTTCCCCTCCCTATAGGGAGCTATAAGGTTGTTCAGGTGTCCTTGACTACTCTGCCCTGCCCTTCCCCCTTCAGCCCACCAGTTTTCCAACTTTTGTCCATCCCACTGGGAATTCCTGGGCGTAGTCACTAGGCAGGAAGGAAAAAGATCAGGGGCAAAAGGCAGAAGAACAAAGGAATTCTAGAACATATAAAAAGGGCAGAACACCTCATCTCTTGGGATACCAGGATACCAGCTATGGCCCCCTTCTCCCTCCCTGGAGAAGTCTCTGTTACTCCTTTTTAAATAAACCCTGGTCATATGCTTGCTTTGGTGTGCTTCTCTAATGTTAAAACTTCAACATGTGGGGAAGCAGGATTTGTCACTGATAACTGGCAGTGTTACAGCTGTTTACTAGTGACAAGTCCTTGCTTTCCTGAACATTGAAGTATAACACCAGAGAAGCATGCCAAGGCAAGTGTAGAGTGGAAAGTGGAAGTCTTTATTAAAGGATTTCAAAAAAGATTTCCTCCAGGAGGAAAAAGGGAATCCATGGATGGGGGAGGTCTTCCCTTTTTTATAGCTAAGGTCTTCTTTTAGTCTTCCCACATTTTTGTCCTTTGTTTCCCTTTATAGTGATAGAATGTAGGTGGGAAGGCCAAAATGTGGGAGATAGCTGACTGGAGGAGTAATCTGGGCAGGAAGGGCCTGAGGTGGTTTATTAGTACCTCCCTGTTTGCTGGGAGCTGTTTCATTAACAATTCCTTAGAATGAGTTCCATTAACATTTCAAATTTCCCCAAATGCTGCTCTGATTTCTTGGACTCCAGTTTTTGATAATGGCCTCAATTTTCTTTACCTTACTCCATATTAGACCTGATTTATGTAACTACAATAACTACCTATCTTTAAATCTGGCTTCAGCAGTATCAGCATGAACTGAACTCTATGTTTAGAAAAATGGAACTGGGGTTCTCTTGATGGTAGGACTCACAGTGATGCTGGGCTTTACATGATGAGTTAGTAAATTAGAGTCTATTCAGCAGTACTCACTGGGAATCTTGGCTTTTTGTGGAGCATCCAGAACCTGGGATTTTATCATGGCAGTGTAGCTGGGGTCTATGTAGAGAGCCAGGGACCTTGAATTGTGGACAGCAGGATTTGCAGAGATGTTACCTCCTCACAGAATGTCAGAAAACAGTACTGAGGGAGTCTTCTGGCTGGAGTGATGATGAGGTACACAGTAAGATGGACCTTAAACAATGGTGAGGATTTTAATTAAGACAAGGACATTCTAGGCACTCAGAGCAGCAAGAAGTCCCCAAATGTCTGTAAGTTATACTGACATCAATAGAGGCTTTATGAATTGGAAAAGGTGTCACTATGTTGTTTTTTTATTTTTATTTATTAGTTGTAGATGTGTTACCGCTGTTTTACTGGTGAAGAGTCCTTGCCTCCCCAATGTTGAAGTATAACACCAGAGAAGCACGCCGAGGCAAGTTTAGAGTGGAAAGTAGAAGCTTTATTAAAGGACAGCAGAAAAGACTTCTCCCCTCCCTGGAGGAAGAAGGGGACCCAAGAGGTGGAATCCAAGAAAGGGTGAATGTGTTCCCCTTTTATAGTTAAAGTCTTCATCCAGCTTTCCCCCATTCCTGTCCCTTGTTCTGTTATCTTTCAGTGATGGAATATAGGGTGGGGCACAGGTGGACCAAAGGAGTAATCTGGGCAGTAAGAACTTTTGGATTAGCATTTCCATTTTCACTGGGAGCTGTTTCATTAACGTTTCTCTGGGATGGGCTCTGGGCCTTGGGGACATTATCATTCCAAGAGTTGTTCAGCTTTTCCCTGACTCCATTCTCAAGGAGGCCTTCATTTTCAATTTTACTCAATTTACCTAACTACACTAACTACCTATCTTTAAATCTGGCTTCAGATGGACACAATATCTTTATTTATTTACTTATTTTTATGTGCTGCTGAGATTCAAACTCAGTTCCTCATGCATGCAAAGCAAGTGATCTACCACAGAGCTGCCACCCCAGTCCACTATGTTGTTTTTGCTATTATTTTTGCAGTACTAGGGATTGAACCTAGGGGCTCCTGCATGTTTGGCAAGTGCTCTGCCACTAGGCAAGATCTCTGTCTTTCCTTGCCCTTTATTTTATTGTTATTTTGAGACACAAGGGATGGCTAGTTCGCCCAGGTTGGCCTTGAACTTTCCAGGACTCCTCCTGCCTCAGCTTCCCAAGTAGGTGGGATTATATGTATGCCCTACAGCACTGGCTCACCACATGTTTTTATTTATTTACATTTTATTATTATTATTTCAGTTTTAGGTGGACACAACATCTTTATTTTATTTTAAGGTGGTGCTGAGGATCGAACCCAGTGCCTCATGCGTGCTAGGCAAGCACTCTACCACTGAGCCACAACCCCAGCCCTTCACCACATGTTTTTAAATGGAGAAAGATATGATTTAAATTTTCAAGTTCCTTTAGTAGAATCCTGGTAACATTTTTTGGCAAAAAAGAAAAACCACATAATTTTCACATGGAGGGTGAGAGTAAAAGATTTGTCATAATGAGGAATTAAGAAAGTAATAGTTCAGGGTTGAGCTCTTGAAGCTGAAGAGGTTGCTAAAGATGTTCAGGTGGAAGGTGTGGCTGTGACTGCACAGGGCTATAGGACCAGATAAGTGCTCTTTGGCATGGAGAGGTTCAAGGATGAGTGTTAGAAAACTCACCACACTGACATCACTCTGCAAGACAGGGGGCCTGCTAAAATTACCAAACAAAACAGGAGGCTGCTCTGGAGGCCTTTAGGTGATGATATGTGAAACCAAGTATCATATCATTACTAACACAGAACACAGACCTCCATAATTATCTCACTTCTAAATAATTTAAAAACTCATTTCTGTGTTTTAACAATGAGAATAGTAGCACAGTCAACTTCTATAAAATACCACATGGTAATAAGTTACTAGGGAGGACTTGTACTTGGCAAACACAGGTTATTAAGTTCCTGTGACACTGAGATGCCATACTGTTACACTGGAGTCTTAACTCATGCTCAACAGTCAGTGGTTTGGGGTTTGCTTAAGCTCCGTGAGTGGTTTTTAGTGTGTCTCTGCTTGGGCTCACAGGAGGGCACTGTCTGCAGGAAGCAGCACCACCCAAAAAAGCCGACTGCATGGTCTACGGACTCACTCAAGTCGATTCCTTTCTATGGAACCTCCCGCTGCAAGGACACCGGGCAGCCTTGGCTTTAGCTTTCCTAGGAGTCCACTTGGGTGAGCAACATAGGCTTGGGTCCCTTCACCCTGGAATCCCAGCTCCACCTGCGCGACTGCGCAGATCGCGACCTGGAAAGAGACCCCGCCCTTGAGGCTCAGGGGGTTAGACGGAGCCCAAGCGCAATGGCAGGCAGCCCAGTGCAGACGCGCTTCCTTCTCTCTTCAGCTGGTCCTCCCGTGCACACCATTAGCTCACCTGGACGCTACTGTGGGTCTGCTGTCCGTCGTGATTGCCTCAGCCCAGGTGAGCGCAGGCTCCCGACTTGCGGTGGCGTCGCAGAGCGAGAGGGCGGGCGCGGCAGGCGGGATGGGGACGTGCTGGGAAACCGCGGGGCGGCGGGGCGCTGAGGCTCCTGGGCTGCTATGTGGCTGCGGATATAGCGGCGCGGGGGAGAGGGGCGCCCTGGAACGCGCCGTCCATGGCCGCCTTGGGAACTCTGACTGGGCGCCAAGGTCCTAAGGTGAAGGTCAGGTGGAGAGCGACAGCTCCCTCTGACCGGGCAGGCGGTGGTCTGCATCCTTAATGCAGAGGGGACTGCACTGCTCCGGAGCCTGCGTCTTAGAGGTCAGGGCTGTAATTAGCTGGAGGGACTCATTGTGTAGCAAAGGGATCTGCAGCCTGTGATGGCAAGATGTTCAGAATTGATGGCTTTGAGTGGTAAGCAATGGAATAGTGAGTCAATGATGTCTGGACTCCCAGAGCTGCTGCTTTTTTATATGGCGAACAAGGAAGCTGATGTTCTGTTGATAAGACTTGAAGTGCTCCAAGATTTATGAGAAACATCAGGGAAGTGTGGTTCTGTGATGATAGGACTCACAGTACTGCTGGACTCTGGTAGTAAGGGAACTGGGATTCTATTGATGACTGGACAACTAGGACTACTGTCTTCTAGATAGAAAGACACGGAACTGTTGTCTATGACAGCAGTACACACAGGGCTGCTGCAATCATCATGGAGACACAGAAAGTTGTGTTCCATGATATCAGAAATCCAAGGGCTGCTGGTGTCCACATGGAGAGGAAGGTAACTGGTGTTGTAGGATGGCAGAACTCACTGGGTTACTGGGCTGTATGATGGCAGGATTGACAGAGCTGCTGAACTCCATGTGTAAGCAAGGGGAATTTATGGTATGCCTCACAGTACTGCTGGGATCTGCTTGGAGAGCAAGTTAACTTGGTTGTATAATGGCAGGAATTGCCAGGCTGCTGGTTTTAATGTGGAGAGCAGAGAAAATGGGTTTCTCTAATGACAGGATTCCTGGGGCTGCTGGTATGGATGTTCAAGGGGAGATAATTGGGTTTCTATGAGGGCAGAAATTGCAGGGCTTTTTGAATTTACATGGAAGTCACAGAAAATTGGGGATCTGTGATGTCAGGACTTACAAACTTGCTCTGCTCTTTGTGGACAGCTAGGGAAATGGGTTCTTATGATGGCAGGATATGAAGGACTGATGGGTTGCTGTAGAAAAGCCAGGCAACTTGGTTTCCATGATGGATGGACACACAGTACTGATGGGCTGTACATCAGGAACAGGATAATGGGATTCTATGTGGTCAGGAAATCATACTGTCCAGAATTTCCATTGCTAGTAGTCTATAATGGTCATGGTCTCAGAATTACCATGGCTGCTGGAATCTATTTGGAGATCCACAATGCCAGGGCTACTTCTGTCCATATTCAAAGCCAGACAACTGGGATAATGATAGTAGGAAATGCAGGGCTTCTGGGTACCAATTGTACAGACAGATAACTGGGGTTCTGTTGATGGATAGATGTTAAATACTGTTGATCTCTAAAATGTGAACAATTGCAGAGTTGCACATGTCCACGTGGAAAGACAGGAACATACAGGATTGCTGTGCTGTATATGGAGACCCACCTAACTAGTGTTCTATGAGAGCAAGAATCACAGGGCTGTTGTGCTCCGTAAAAAGAGCTGACAGTTTCTTTTCTTTTTTTTTTTTTTTAATGGGGGATGAAACACCATAACTATTATAATTTTTTACTCAGATCCACATTTTTCTTCCTGGAACTCTTTATGAGCCTGTCCCTCATTTTCATGACTTAAACAGATGGAAAGAACACATACACATTTTGCTTTGAATATCTTCTTCCCATTCTTTGGTGTAAAAACCTAGGAACAGACTTGAGTATTATGATAATTCTAATAATTCTAATTTTAACTTTTTGATGAAACTGCAATTATTTCACACACAGGTTACACATTTATCTTTATTCTTACCAATGCTTGCTATTTTAAATTATTTTGAAAATGGTTATATTAACAGGAGTGAGAAAATTTCACTGTGACTTTAACTTACATGACCATAATTAATGAGACCTTAAGCATCTTTTCATGTTTGCTAGTGCAGTGTGTATTTAAGTTCTTTTCCAAGTTGAAAAGCGTATATATATATATATGACTTTTATTTCTTTATGTGTGTTGGTGAGTCATAATAAGAAATCTGGACAAGGCGACAAGGCACAGTGTTGGATGCCTGTTAATCTAGTGCCTTGGGGAGGGTGAGACAGGGGGAATACAAATTCAAAGCCATCCTGAACAACTTATTGATACCCTAAATCAACTTAGGAAGACCTTATCTAAAAATAAAATAGTTGAATAAATAAATAAATAAAGGTACGGGGATGGAGCTCAGTAGTTAAGTGTCCCTGGGTTCAATCTCTGGTACAAAAAAAAAAAAAAAAAAGGTCTTTGACCCAGTTTCCTGGCACTAACCTCCTGATCCTTGAATTTATGAAGCAGTGTGTCTATTTGCAGCCAGGGAGGAGAACCATAATCTATGATTTCCGAGTGGCCCTGGATGGCTGGGTGCAGTGGAACCAACTGTGTGATTAGCTCATTGGAATTTGTGCCCTCCCACAAGTTTGGGGAGGATTGAGGATTTGGGAGGATTAGTTCCAATGAGCTAATCACAGAAGTTGATTAGACTTGTGGGAGGGTACAAGTTCCAAAAAAAAATGAGCTAATCACAGAAGTTTCAGGTGATCACCATGAGCAATTATTTAATAAATCATTAAATGAAAAGCAAAAGGACAGGGGTTAAGGACCTTCCATGTTGCTGAAGGTGCTGGGAGGTGGGACCTGGAGAGGGCATGAAGGGACATGCTCTTTATGACTTCTTTTACCTGATTTTTGTCACCTGCCTGTTCTAGTCAATTTAAGAGTTAATAATAACTCTTAAGTTATTATTTAAGATATGTTTGATGGGCTGGGGATGTGGCTCCTTGGTAGCATGCTCACCTGGCATGCGTGTGGCCCGGGTTCGATCCTCAGCACCACATACCAACAAAGATGTTGTGTCCGCCGAGAACTAAAAAATAAATATTAAAAATTCTCTCTCTCTCTCTCTCTCTCTCTCTCTCTCTCTCTCTCTCTCTCTCTCCTCTCTCACTCTCTCTTTAAAAAAAAAAAGATATGTTTGAAATATAGGCTTTGTGGTGAGTTGGCAGTATTAAGTACACTCCTTTCTGATTCCTGTGAGCCACATTAGGGAAAAAAAGGGGCTTTGAAAGCTCACATTTTTTTTAATATTTATTTTTTAGGTATCGGTGGACACAACATCTTTGTTGGTATGTGGTGCTGAGGATCGAACCCGGGCCGCACGCATGCCAGGCGAGTGCGCTACCGCTTGAGCCACATCCCCAGCCCTGAAAGCTCACATTTGTGTCCATGAAATACCATGGGAGGTATTTACATCTTCTTGAGTCATCTTCAATTTCTTTATTCTATCTTCTATAGATTTCATTGTAGAGATCTTTCACCTCCTTGGTTAGATTTATTCCCAGGCATTTTCTTTTCTTTGAGGCTACTGAGAATGGAATAGTTTTCTTGATTACTTTCTCTGCAGATTAATTATTGATGTATAGGAAAGCTACTGATTTTTATGTTGATTCTGTAACTTGCTACTTTGACAAACTTGCTTATTAGCCCTGATAGTCTTTTGGTGGTGTTTTTTTGATATTCTAATTATAGGACCAAATCATCTGCCAACAGTGATAATTTGACTCCTTTCTTTCCTACTTTTAATCCCTTTATTTCCTTCTCTTGCCTAATTGTTCTGCCTAGAATTATATTAAACAGGAGTGGTGAGAGTGGACATCTTTGTCTTGTTATTGATTTTAAAGGAAATGCTTTCAGTTTTCTCCTGTTTACTGTGGGGTTGGCTTTAGGTTTTTTTCATATATACCCTTTAAGGTATTGAGGTAGGTTCCTTCTATCCCTATTTTTTTCATTGCTTTTATTTTCTCAAATTTTGTGCTGAATTTTATCAAAGGCTCTCTCTGTACCTATCAAGATGACTAAATGATTTTTGCCCTTAATTCTACTTATGTGATGAATTACATTTATTGATCTGTGTATATTAAACCATCTTTGAATCTCTGGTATAAAACCAAGTTGATCATGAGGTACAATCCTCTTAGTATGTTGTTGAACATGATTTGATAATATTTTATTAGGTATATTGTTTTAAAAGTCTAAGTTCATCAATGATAGTGGTCTGCAGTGTTCTTTACTTGATGTGTCCTTATCTGGTTTTGATATGAGAGTGATACTAGCTTCATGGAATGAATTTTGAAGTGCTCCATTCCTTTCTATTTCATGAATTAATTTGAGGAGTATTGGCTTTAGTTCTTCTTTAAAGGTTTGGTAGAATTCAGCTGAGAATCCATCTGGTCCCAGGGTTTTGTTTTTTGGAAGGCATTTTTTATGATTTTTATATATCATTCCTAGTTATTGGTCTGTTTAGGTTTTCTATGTCCTCTTGATTCAGTTTTAGCAGGTTGTATGTGTCTATTTCTTCTAGGTTTTCCAATTTATTGCAATATAAGTTTTCAATATAGTCCCTAATGTTCTGCTGAATTTCTGTAATGTCTGTGATTTCCCCTTTATCATCTCTAATTTTATTTATGTAAGTCTTCTCTCTTTTCATTTTGGTTAGTTTGGCTAAGTGCTTATCAATCTTGTTTATCTCAGAGTTAGCCACTTTATTGCACAAAGTGTGTCCACTGAAAGCCCATTTCACTGAAAGCCCATTTCTGTGCAAGGGCAAACCTGCATTTACTTCCCCTTGGCCAGCCTTTCACATCCCCCTTTTGCAGCTGCCTGCTCTTTGCAGTAGCATCCATTGGGCTTAGACACTGAACTTCTGCTGAAATCCAGAAGGCTTTGGTGGAAAACTCTTGTGTCCAAGATGAGGACAACCTGGTGTCTGTAGGACAGGGAACCTCCTGGCAGTAAGGAGGCAGGGCTTATTGCCCCATGTGGAAGTGCCACAGGTCAGAGCAGTGCCCAGAGCCCAGCCAAGTGTAAGATCCCTTCTGCAGTCTTCCTTTCTGCCTTTCTCCTGTGAATTGCTTTCATGTATGCTATGTAGAAGTAGCTCCCATTCCACCTGTTAATTGGATAATTCAGACTCAAGATCAGAGAGGCAGGGCCTGGGTGTTTACTCAACAGTTCTCAAAACTCCTTACATAGGCTCAGTCACTATTCCTAGACATAACTTTGTCCCAGCCTCAATATCATGTGTAAACACCACATCATGCCTATCAGCTTCTGGCCCCACCACATTGCAGGGCCCAGTCTTAGATGAAGGAAAAACCAAACCCACTTGCATCAGACACTGAGAAATCTCAGATCCAAAGCTTGAAAGAAAGGTTTAAGTCTTGAAAGGGGGAATAGCAAATGAGGGCATTTATTTTATTTATTTATTTATTTATTTTAACTGTTTACAGTTTTTTTTTTTTTAAGAGAGAGGAGGGGGGGGAGAGAGAGAGGGAGAGAGAGAGAGAGAGAGAGAGAGAGAGAGAGAGAGAGAGAGAGAGAATTTATTTATTTATTTTAGTTTTTTTCGGCGGACACAACATCTCTGTTTGTACGTGGTACTGAGGATGGAACCCGGGCCGCACGCATGCCAGGCGAGCGCACTACCGCTTGAGCCATATCCCCAGCCCATTATTTTTTATTTTTTATTTTTATTTTCTTTTTATGTGCTGAGGATCGAACCCAGGGCCTCACATGTATGAGGCAAGCGTTCAGTCACTGAGCCACACCCCAGCCCCACAAATGAGGGCATTTACTGCATGGTTCTCCAAACAATGTGGGTTACATTGAAGTATGGGCAAGAACCTATGTGGAATTACGTTATGGCTGCAGTGACTTGAAGCGTGAGTACAAGCTGAATACAGAGCTATGGAGAAGGGAGCAGGATCAATGCACAGAGGGTGGCAGTGCTAGAGCCCCAGAGTGCTTTCCAACCCTGAAAGCACCAGCTCCTCGCTGCCCATCTGGTGGGAACCAGGACAGCACTGCCACCGCCTGGCGCAGGTGGGAAACTACAGCTCAGAGTTGTTAAATCACATAGCCAAACCATGCAGGCTTGGGCCGGGGTGTATCCGAATTAGAACTCAGAAATCACGACCAGGAACGCAGCCCTTTCTCCCACTCCAGCGCCCTGGATTGACTTTATGGAGCCTTGAGGGCACTAGCCCTTCCCAGGTGTGGCTTCAGGGGTTCCGGGTCTCCACACTTTGCTGCCATAGGAGGTACCTGTGGACAGAAGCCAGGTTGTAGGTTTCTGAGAGGTGCTTGGTTTATCCTGCAGTGGAAACTGTGGCCTGGCATCCGCGCACCATGGCTCTGCCCTTTCTCCTCCAGGCTCCCCAGCCTGAGGAGGCACTCATCTGTTCTGCTCCACTCCCACAGAGCTGCCACCAGTCCCCGGGAGGCAGGGACACTCTGCTCACCCGGAGGAGACCTTCAGGATTTCAGTGGGTTGGAGCTACAGTTGCTAACCTCAGGGCCACCATGGCTCAATGAAAATGAAAGGAAAAGTTAATTGGAACAAGAGGTAACACCTCTGCAGCCTCTGGGTACAGAGAAAGTTGCTCAGATGGCAGAGTGTGCAAACCCCAACAACTGCTAAACCATCCTTTTAGATCAAAACATGGGATGATAGGCTCTATTTCAGGTAAAATATGCATATGTATGTTGAATAACCAGAACAGTGAATTTCAGAGGTTGTGCATCAGGACTAGGTAATGGAATAGCTCTCTTCGCAACATTAAACAAGCTAATCAATCAACAGAATCCAAGCTCAGGATGCATTTGCACCTGGGAAAGAGATGAAATTAAAAGTTGGGATGGAGGTATGAAGCTGTAGCATAATGTCCTCTAAGCTAATCAGAGGTGAGACATAGGGGCCCTAATGGGAGCCACCTCCAGGTTCTCCCCTAGATGTGGTTCTGTGGAGATCCTGGAGTTGCTTCCATGTTTGTCTATTGTTCCCCAGGAAGCTCCTATGAACAAAGATGTAGGCCTGGGTTGTTGTGCTTGCATTTTTTCTGAGTTTACCACCCACATCCAGAACTTTTTAATCTCTTTCCATAGGCGGCAACTGCATAATGAGCCTGAGTTTATCAGCTGCATATACAGGTGTTTCTATTCAGAATTCACTTTTCCCTCTGTGAGGTGTGCAAAGATAAAGGCAGTTCAGAGTAGAGATCTAGGGGAGCTCAGAGACACCAGGGCCTCCATGGCATGCATTCATAGCAGTTATGCTATTTTATTACCCATTGAAGCACATCCTGATTGCTTAAGGTATTGGGGCATTGTGAATAGAACTACTATATATAATGGTGTGCTGTTATCTCGATATACATTTTTGAGGCAGTTGTCTATATTTTTAGGACCATGTGGTGAAACCATGTCTAACTTTGGGGAAAATGCCCAGTTTTCTGATAGTGTTGAACTGTTGTGTGCTCTTCCAGCAATGCACAAGAGTGCCTGTGGCTGTTTATCATCCTCATCGTTGATACTACACTTACTAAAGACCTTAGCAGCTCGGTAGGTGTGCAGTGCACTTGGGGTCTTAGTTTGTGCTTTCCTTATGACAGGTGATACTAAGAATCATTTCTATGCTTCTTTACCATCTCGTATCTTTCTTGTGAGTTGTCTGTTCACACCTTTACCCATTATCTTGTCTTATTGTTGAGTGTCTTACTATATTTTTTACACGTTTGTTTTAGACATATACTTTCCAAAGATTCCCCCAGTGTTTGACTTGTCTTTTCATTTCCTTAATATGATTTTTTTTACAGAGGAATTTAATACAGTCCACATTATCAGGTTTTTCTTTCTTGGATTTATTGCTGTTATTGTTTGTTTGTTTGATAGCAGGGATTGAACCCAGGGTGCTTAACCACTGAGCCATATCAATAGCTTTCATGGATTTTGGGGGTGGGTTGTATTTAGAACCTCATCATGAAACATGTGGTCATGCACATCTTCTAGAGTTTTATAGTTTCAGATTTTAAATGAAAATCTAGAGAGTAGTTTGATAGGTTCTGGCATCCATATGTGTGGCTTCTTAAAGTGTGTGTCCTTTTGAAGTCAGTGATGTCTAGTCTAGGTTTAAAAAGAGTGTGTTGGGAATTTCTGGAATGCACTGAATTTTCAGATCAGGTTTGAGGTAGTTTCATCTTAATTATATTGAGACCTGAACAAAGACTATCTCTGTATTTATTTATATTTCATTTGATTTCTTTATAAACATTTCAAGATTTTCTGAAGTATGATAGTACTTTAATACTTACACGTAAGTACTTCAAATTTGGGGTCTCTATTTTAAATATTAATGCTTTAAAATTTTTCTTATTCCAGTTTATATATTTCACTGTTTCCCCTACATGATGGCTGAAATATAGGAAATCAATGAAATTTTGTCTATGGGCCATGTACTTTGCTGCTTGCTATCTCCATCCATTCTGATCAAGGTATGAATAGGAGGTAGGCTCTATTTCTCTTCAATTTCCAAAATCATGACCTGGAATAGTCAGAACTATGAATTTAAGAGCTTCATTGTGCCTAGCACAAGGGGGTGCATCTTTGAACAGTGAACACCCAGCATCCTGCAGTGCCCACAGTAGCCAGCAGGGGGCACTCAGAACAACTTTCTCTGATCAACTGCTTTTGGGGGCTGTGTTCTGTGCCCTAATCCAACTTCCTTCACCTGGGGACCCACCTGAGAGATGCCACATCTAGGGACTCCTAGAGGCTCTATCTAAGGTGTATACCAGAGGTTTTTTTCCTTTTCTTTTTTTTTAATCCTGGGGAGACACTGGAAAGATACCATGGACTAGGGATGCCTGGTGGATATGTCTGTGGTGAGGACCAGAGCTTCCTTCTCCTTGGCACCTACCCATGGAGATTCCACTGTGGATTGAGGAAAACATGAGGAAGAAGCTTCCTGTGCACTGCCTGATGGGCTGAGAAGTAAGTTCTGCCATGTTCTTTACTTTCTCAGGTAATATTTTTGCAGAACTTATTTTACAACAGTATTTCTTACTGAGGCTTTGGCTGCTCTTATCATGGTATGTCAATGTATTTTGTATGGCTTGAGTGTCTGAGGACACAAATGCCCCCTCAAGATGGTGCAGGTAGGGCCCAGTGCCTGGAATCTCACTGGGGCCTGAGGGTAAGGGCTCATGAAAATGGAGCAAGAAGCTCTCAGGAGCCTCTAGGGTGAGAGATGCAAAGATTATGATGGATTGCACTCCCCAGAATCCTGGGTAACTGTAGAATCCTCATTGCAGATACCAGAGCCTTCTGAAGTGAGGGCAGCATGGGTCAAATGACAGAGTGTGCTACCCATAATTCTTGGGGACCTGCAGCTTTCAGAGACCTCTGCAGAGAGGGCTGTACTGACAAAAAAATCAAACTATGCTGCCAATTACTTTTGGGTGCCTGCTCTACCCAGGAGCCTGTGGGGGTGAGAATTGTAAGGGCAGAATACCAGACTTCAATGCTCAGAATCTCTGGGGATGCCTACATACCCTGTAACCCTGTAAGTCCCAGAGGATTTGGTGGTGATAGTTTTGTTGGTAGAACTCACTTCCTAGAATCTCCAGGGTCCCAGGGAAAGCATGGGGCCTTCAGCCCCTGTGATCCTCAGCAGGACTGTGCGGGCCAAACACTAGACTGCATTATTAGAACCCTCAGGGATTGCAGTGTCCAGAATCCTCTGTGGTGAGGGTCAAACCACTGAACTGCATTACCCACAATCCTAAGGGGGAACTTTAGTTTCAGGATTTTCTGAGGTGAGTAGGAAAAACACAGGACTAAATTACCCACAAATCTCAGTGCCAGTAGCTCACAGGATCCTCTGATGTGAGGACTGTTGGACTGAGAGCTTAACTATAGTATCCAGAATCCTTGGTGGGGTGTGTTGCCCAGGTGAGTATGCAGCCTGCAACTCCCAGAGGCCTCCCAAGTGAGAGCTGTGCATTATGCAGGTCAGACTACACTACCTACAATTCCTGGGGATATAGTGGTGAGTGTGCTGCCTGCAATCCCAGGAGGCTTCCACAGTGAGGTCTTAAGTACCAAGATAAGCATGTGGCCTTCAGTTCTCATGGCCCTTGCAGTAGGGGCATGTAGGCAAAACACTGGACTACCTTATCCAGAGTCCTCAGGGGGAATTGCAGTTCCCAGGATCTGCAATAGTGAGGGCTTCAGGGTAGAGAGCTGAACTATACTACCTAGAATTCTTGGAGGTGCCCAGTGTCCATGTGGCCTGGAACTCTCAGAGGCTTCCACAGTGAGGGCTATGGAGGTAGAGGGCAAGACTATGCTACCCAGAATCACTGGGGGCCTGCAGCTACCAGACATCTCCCTTTTGAGTACCTTCGGGGCAAACTTTGTATTGCACTACATAGACTCCTCAGGGTTGTTTAGGTAGGCTTGTGCTACACAGATCCCAGAGCCATGATGGGGGTGAAGTCCACTTAGGTAGGATGGATTGCACCACCCAGAATAATCATGTCCCACAGCTCTCAGTGACCTCTGTGGTCAGAGCTGAGTAGAACCAATTACAATACTCAGAATTCCTGGATGCACCGAGCTCTAAGTAGTCACTGTACAGTTGAACATAGCACCAGGGTATAATATCCATGATTCTTGGGGGCTTGCAGCTCCCAGAATCCACTGTAGTGATGCTGCATGGGCAGAACACCAGAATACACTGTCTAGAATCCATAGGGATGCCTGAGTGACTGTTTAGCCTGCAATTTCTAGAGACCTCTGCGATGGGGGCTGCATTGTAGAAGACTGGATTATACTACCTAGAATCCTGGGTGGGGGTTTGAGGTTGAATGTGCTACTTGAAGCCCCCATAGACCTCTGAAGTGATGGCTGAGTGGGCAGAATTCCAGGCTACACTGTTCAGAATCACTAGGGGTGCCTGAGTAGCCTGCAGCTCACAGAGACCTCTGCAGCTGGGCTGCAATGTGGAGTACAAGACTGCACTACCCAGAATCCTGATGGTATGAGGGTGAATGTGTTACTTGAAACCCGTAGGCTTCTGTGGTGAGGGCTGCATGGGTAGAACACCAGAGTCCACTGCCAGGGTCCTCCAGGGTGCCTGGGCCAGCACATGGAACATAGCTTCCATAGTCCTGAAGGGCAAAGACTGTGTGAGTAGAGCACCAGACTACACTGTCCAGAAACCCCGAGAACCCTGAATCTGTGTAGCCTGCAGCTCCCAGAGGCATCCATGTGAGAGCTGGAGAGGCAAGACAGACTGAATGATCTAGAATGCTCTCATAGGCTACTGAGAATTTGGTCTGAGCCAGGTTCTTCTACCCTCCTACAGGGTCACCCTGCGCTGGGAATTAACAGATTTCCTTAAAACCCCTGATTCTGAATTGGAGCAGTCCCTGGCTAAGTCACTCTGTCTCAAAGACCATGTTCCAGAAGCCTCTGAGTGGTCTGTTTCTGGCCTCTGCCCTTGGGCTGAGGGTCTAGACTCCCTGTAGCTGCCTCCCTCTCTGCTCTGCCTGCCTGTCTAAGGCTGCTGCAGCACTTGGCCTGGTGGAGTGCAGGGCGGGTGTCTCCTGGACTCCATTTCTCCTCTTCTGAGATTCCACTTCTCAGGTGCCACAGCCAGACCTAGTTAGAGCAGTGGGAACATATTTTATTCATTAACTGCTGAGGGTGGAAGAAAGTGCTGACATTCACCAGGGAGCCAGGAGAGGCCCCACCTCTGAGCTGGGAGGAGCTCCTGCACAGCACATGGCCAAAGGGGCGTGGTCAATAAGGGGCAGGGCCTTGCCGCCATCTTTAATGCCACCTCCTTGAGAATGAGGAGCTAACTTCCCTCTAAGGACCAACCTGGGAGAGCCCCAGTCCTTGCAGTGTTGGGTCACTCTACAGGGAGTGGCAGAGCTGCCTTCTCAGAGCAAATTGAGAGAGACACCCAGGTTGTGGACTCTCGTGGGTCATTCCTCCAGGCGCTCACGGAGCTCCCTTCTCAGAGCAGCCTCAGCGTGTGGATTCTTGGCTTAGGGGCTTAGGGACTTTTGTGAGTCCTGTCTCTAGGGATGCCTGGAGTTCCCTTCTCCTTAGCAGCCTGAGAGAGACACTTGGTGTGGGAACCCTCATGGACCACATCTCTAGGGTGCCTGGGGCTCCCTTCAACTCAGAGTAGCCTGAGGGAGACGCCTGGTGAGGGCACCCTCTTGGGTCATGTCTTTAGGGACGCCCAGGGTTCTGTTCTCCTCAGAGCAGCCTGAGGTAGATGCCTGGTGTGGGGACCACTTTGGGTCACATTCTAGGGACACTGGGGGGCTCCCTCATCCTTACAGCAGCCTGAGGGAGATGCCAGGCCTGGGGAGCCTTGTGAGTCAGGTCTCTAAGTAGCCCTGGGTTCCCTTTTCCTCAGAGCTGCCTGGGGCCTTGCCAGGGTTGCTGTGTGTGTGGCCGAAGGGGGTGTGGCCAACCAGGGGCGGGGCCTCACCGCCATCTTTAAGGCTGCCTCCTTGAGAGTGAGGAGCTGGCTTCCCCCTCAGGACCAACCCAGGAGAGCTTCAGTCATAGGAGTGTTTGGTCACTCCACAGGGAGGGGCAGAGCTCCCTTCTCAGAGCAGATTGAGAGAGACACCCAGGTTGGGGACTCTTGTGGGTCATGCCTCCAGGGGCTCACGGAGCTCTCTTCTCCTCAGAGCAACCTCAGGGTGGACTCTTGGCTTAGGGACTTTTGTGAGTCATGTCTTAGGGATGCCCAGCGCTCCCTTCTCCTCACATTGGCCTGAGGGAGACGCCAGATGTGGGGAGCCTTGTGGGTAACAACTCTATGTAGGTCCTGGGTTTTCTTCTCCTCAGAGTGGCCTGAGGGAGATGCCTGGTGTGTGGACCCTTGTGGTTTATGTCTCTTTGGATGCCTGGGGTTCCCTTCTCTTCAGTGTAGCCTTGGGGAGATGCCTGGCTTGGGGACCCTCATGGGTCATATTTCTAGAGAAGCCTGCAGTTTTCTGCTCAGAGCAGCCTGAGGAGATGTGTAACATGGGGACCCTAATGGTCATGTCTCTAGGGACACCTGTGATTCCCTTTTCATCAGAGCAGCCTCAGAGAGATGGCTCAGAAGCTTCCAGTAGCTCTGGAAGCTGGTGAGGGGATGGTGGGAAGCATGAGGAGCAAACCCTGTCCTGGACCTGAGAGCTGAGGGCAGCCTTGGCTGTCAGCCCCACTCTGTCCTTCACAATTTCATCCTGGCTCCCTTTGCAGCAGTGACCCTTCCTTAGGCTATGACCCTCATCATCTTAATATAGTGACCCTGGGTGGTTTTTAGGGAACCTGGCAGGGAGGAGGGAGGAATGTGTAGGGAGGGAGGAATGTACAGCCTAAGGGAAGGGGACCCCAGTCCACTTCCTTGTTTTCCTTAGTGTTTAAATGGTTTGCTTTTTCTTGCAGTGTTAAAATAGTAGAAAAAAATTGAAAAGTACATATGTTAACAGCTCACTATGTTATTTTAAAAAACTTTTTTAATTTTAATTTTTGGGTACTGGGGATTGAACTCAGTACTTATTTTTTGTTGTTGTTGTTGCATGTGACCACTGAGCCATATCTCCAACCCTATTTTGTATTATAGAGACAGGATTTTACTGAGGTGCTTCATGCCTTGCTTTTGCTGAGGCTGGTTTTGAAGTTGAGATCCTTCTGCTTCAAGCTTTTGAACTGCTTAAGTTTAAATATATTACTTCTAACAAAGCCAGAATTTATTAAAAAATACATCTCATGTTTTTTGGGGAACCGAACTCATGAACCACATTTTTCTTTTTCTTTAATCTCTGCTTAGTTTTTTTTTTCATTTTTTTTTTAGTTGTAGAAGGGCACAATATATTTATTTTATTTATTTATTTTTATGTGGTTGTGAGGATCAAAACCAGTGCCTCACACATGCTAGGCAAGCGCTCTACCACTGAGCTACCACAGCCATACGTTTTTCTTTTGGTGGAGAGTTTAATTAGCAAGAAGCCACCCCTCCAGGACCCTCTTTAAAAAAAAAAAAAAAGAGAGAGAGAATTTCAATATTTATTTTTCAGTTTTCGGTGGACACAACATCTTTGTTTGTATGTGGTGCTGAGGATCGAACCTGGGCCGCATGCATGCCAGGTGAGTGCACTACCACTTGAGCCACATCCCTAGCCCCCTCTAGGACCCTCCAGACCCTGCCTCTCCTCTAGACCCCACCTATATTCTATGGCCCTGCTTGTCCTCCTGAACCACCCTTCCCCCTCCTTCCTACCCTGCCTCTCCTCTACATCCTACTCATGTTCCAGGGCCTGTCCCTCCCTCATGTCCCATCCATCTGCCAGACCCTGCTGCCTTGTGACTCATTCCTCCCCTCCTTCATACCCTGTCTCTCCTCCAGATCTTTCCCTTCTTCCTGTCCTGCCCATTCTGCAGACCTCACCCCTCCTCTTTTTAAATTTGTTGTTGTTGTTGTATATGGACACAATGAATTTATTTTGTTTATTTATTTTTATGTGGCGCTTAGGTTTGAACCCAGTGCCTCACACATGCTAGGCAAGTGCTCTATCACTGAGCCATAACCCCAGCCCAACCCTCCTCCTCTTTAAGATCCTGCCTCTTCTCCAGACCCCACTTATCTTCCAGGCCCCCCTCCTGACTTTCCGTCCCCCTCCTCCAGACTCTGCCCCTGCTAGTCTAGGATGAGCAGCTTCCTGGCTGCTGTGCTAATTGGCAGTATATTTGTAATGGTGCACAAATAACATCTATTGTATAAACACTGACGTTCTGCATTGGATGAATTATCTTGACTAGTATCAAAATTTGACATACCATAAAAAAAAATTTAGAAAAGTCACCTTTCTCTCTCTTTTATTCTCTATAGATCATGAATATTTGAAATAAAATCAGAATTTGTTAAAGGGCAGATGACAGCCAGCCTTGAGCCCTGATGATCCCAGGATCCCATCCAGTGGGAGAACTCTAAGTATCAGTCCAAGCTTTTCTATGCTAATTGATTCATTTATTTTTCTTATTTTAGAGTTATTTTGCTATGTAATTCCCCATGGCCTTCAGTTCTGTGTAATAGGTTTTTCCTATTCAATTTTTGATTAATATTCTTTGAATTTTCTACAGAATTTTTAAAATATTTTTTTAGTTGTCAGTGGATATTTTTATTTTATTTATTTATTTTGTTTATTTATATGTGGTGCTGAGGATTGAACCCAGGGCCTAACACATGCCAGGCAAATGCTCTGCCTTTACGCCACAACTCTAGCCCTTTATAGGATTTTTAATTCTGTGAACTTCTATTTTTTATTTATTTTCTATTTGATTACACCAATAAGGGATATTTTAAAAATTTATTTTAGCTTACTTTGTTTTTGATTGAGAGAATTGTTTTGTTTGAGAGAATTGTCTTGTTTGGAAAGGCTCATAATCAACTGATTTTAATTAATTTCCATTTATTAAGACATGTTTGAGACTGGGTGTGCAGCTCAGTGGCAGAGCACTTGCCTGGCATGTGAGAAGCCATGGAGTCCATCCCAGCACCACACATACAGAATATGTCTTTGACAGGACTCAAGCATGAGGGGTATAGTTTCAAAAGATCATGTATTGGGGCTGGGGTTGTGACTCAGCAGTAGAGCACTTGACTAGCACGTTTGAGGCCATGGGTTTGATCCTCGGCACCACATGAAAATAAGTAAATAAAACAAAGGTATTGTGTTGAACTACAACTAATACTAAAGAAAAAATTTTAAAAAAAGATCATGTATTTACACATATACACATATACCAAAGTGCCTCTTCCAAATTCATATGAAATTATTCTAAGAAAATCTCAAATCAGTTTTAAAAGAGAAGAGGGATGATGATATTTTTAATGTTAACTATTGATATTCAAAACCACTATAGATGAAATCTCCTGAGATGCAAATCATTACAAAATGTAAGAGACAAGTCAGTAGCTGCTTTTTTTGTAATTCAGATACATTTACTAAAAATAAGCTTTTTTTAAAAAGTATATTCTTTTCAAATTTAGAAAAATTTTCATATGCCCTATTAAAGTTGTATATTCATCAGAAAGTTCTCTTATTCCTTGCATACAAAGGGATGGGCCTTCTAATGAGCATGATACTTTATGTTGTCAGGAATTCTTGTGGGAGAACTGTTTTAAGTGTTTTGCCTCTGTTCAAAATATCATTTAAAAATTTATCAATTTGCTTTTGATTTCAGAAATTTGTCTCTCTTTTGAAATTATGTATTTATTAGTATTTAGGGTTATTTCATGTAGGAAATGCGATGATTACATTTTATCCTAATGTTGGTGCCCCTATGTGCTTATAAGGTGGCTTTCAGAATGCAGTTGAGTATCTTGCTCATATTTGTTGGATTCATTAGAAAAGTACGTGCACTTTTGATCATATTTAAATGGTTGCATTTGAATTATTAGAAGCATAAATCAGACATGTTAGTATTGTGAGCTGAACAAAGTGCAGGTTTACTTTAATCATTTTGAGGAGGTTGACATAATGGCTTCTGCCTTCTTCTATACCTGCCATAGTTGTCAGATGTCTCACCTGGAGAATTTTTTTTTTTTTTTTTGGCACTTGGGATTATACCCAGGGCCTTGCTTGTGCTATGCAAGCCTTGAACTACATATGTCCCCAGTCTTTGTTACAATTTCATTTTGAGGCAGGGTCTAGCTGAATTGCTAATGTTAGCTTCAAATTTGTCATCCTTCTGCTTTATCCTCCCAAATAGCTTAGATGACAGGCATGAGTCAAAGTGCCTGGCTTGTCCTGGAGGATTTTGATGTCAGTATCATATGTTTCAATGTGTTAATAATTTCCTAAGCTAGATTATGTTCATTTTTCTTATCAACATTCAATAAAGCCTTTTTGTTATTTATTGATGGTATGCTTAATGTGAACATGGTTTATGATGTGACACCACTGTTTATGATGATATAGCTATGCAATACACTGTAAGGAGAGTATTTTGATTCTGAGAGTCTCAAGTGTTTTAGGTCCAATATGTTTCCTTAAGAGGAGTGATTATTCATTTTCTATTTGATTACAAAAATAAGACAAATTCATTTTTTTTTTTTGTGGTTCTGGGGTTTGGTCCTAGGGACTCCTGCATGCTAGGAAATCTTTCTACATCCCCAGCTCCATAGATCATTTAGTTGTCATTAACTTCATGATGAGCTAGTGACAATAAAATTACTTAGAAGTTCAACTAGAGTTAGACTCATACAAGAGTGTGGGCATCCCTAGCTCCTTGTGATTTCTAAAAGGTAAAGTGTTTTATCACATCACAGCATCATCTAACATAATTTCTGGACCAAGCTGACACCTCTGCTTCTCTTGGCTCACCACTTCCTGCAGAGTTCTTGGAGGAGATGACTATTTCTTTGACTATTTGTCCCAGTCACAAATATTTGATTATATTGCTGCTAAAAAGTTATGCATAGAAATAAAATAGAGACAAGGATTTTTTGGGATAAATGATTCAGACACAGTGAGTCAATTTGCATTAGGACTTTTTAAATATAAAGTCACTCTTTCAGGAAAGTTAAACCAGGAGTTGGAATAGAATCTCTAAAATGTCATTTTTTTTCTCCTCTATTGATCAAGTTTTAAGAAGGCAAACCTAGAACCTAGTGAAATGTCATTTTTTTTCTCCTCTATTGATCAAGTTTTAAGAAGGCAAACCTAGAACCTAGTGACAGCATAAAAATATAAGGAGTTTACTTATGTTATTACTTCAACATGAAATATGTAAAAGAAGCACATACTTTGAATTTTATGTTAGTTTGAACTATTTGATTTTTGTGTTATGAATGTTCATAATAAAATACAGAAGTAGCTAAGAGTATCAGTTACCAGTAATTAACTGTATGAATAATTAAACAAGTGTTTGAAAAAATATAACCATGTTCTAAGGTTTTACTTTAGAGTAGTTTAATGTTTTTTTTTTTTTATTTATTTTATTTTATTTTTTTTTGGTGTGGAGGTACTGGGGATTGAATCTAGGGGCACTAAATCATTGAGCCACATCCCCAGCCCTTTTTAATATTTTATTTAGAGGCAGGTTCTCACAGAGTTACTTAAGGCCTCACTGAGTTGCTGAGGCTGGCTTTGAACTCAAAATCCTCCTTCCTCAGCCTCCCAAGATGCTGAGATTACAGGCATGTGCCACCATGCCAGGCTTAGTTTTATCTTTATACAGAAATTGAAAAGAAAGTGGAGATATTTCCCAGGTAGCCTCAATCTGGTTTCTTCCCTTGTTATGACTTAGGTGAGCTGACTCTAAAGTGTTAACATCTTAGACCATTTGTCATGAAGAAAAAATAATGGTATGTTAACATTAACTGAAGTCACATATCCTTTGGATTCTCAGTTCTGTGTCTTCCTGTTCTAGGATCCCATCTAGGAGCCAACATGTCTCCATAGACTTCTCTTGGGGTGACAGTTTCTATGAACTTCCTTGTTCTGATGACCTTGAGAGCATTGAGGACGACTTGTCAGGTATTTTTATAATTTTTTTTGAATTTTCCTTTTTTCATATTTAAACTGGGGCTGTGGGTTTGGGGGAGGCAGGTCACAGAGGTGAAGAGCTGCTCTGTCATCTCTTGTCCTTATTGTCATATTAGTATTGACTGTGCTCATCTGGCTGAGACAGTGCCTTTCAGGTTTCCTTGTGTTTCTCATATTTAGCCTGGGGCTATTGGACGGGTGTGTGGGGGGGGAAGCTGGTCACTGAGATGAAAAGCAGCTCTATCATCTGATGCCATCAAGGTAAAATGGTGGTATTGATTGTGCTCACCTGCTTGAGGAAGGGCCTTTCAGGTTTCTTACTGTGATGTTACTCTTTTTTTTGCATGTCCACATTGTCTGTTCTTCTGGAGGAAGTCATAATGCAGAGCCCATGCTTAGGGATCAGAGAGTTAGCTCTACTTTCCTGATGACTGTGTCTCTCTCAATTATATGGAATTCTTCTGTACAAGAGGTTTCTATTCAACCTCATTTGTTTGTATATTCAGTCATTTATATTTATCAGTCATCTGGATAGTTTTCTTAAGCTATTTTTTGTTCTCCCTAACCCTTTTTAAATACTACTTTGCTGCTCAATTCATCCCTACTTTAACCATTGGGAATTCTTTCCATTGGAGATCTTTCCATTATCTCCTGTTGTCCTTTAACATATTTTCTGGTTTTGTATCAAAGTTTTTTCTTTCTGATATTTAAATTACCCTGTCTTATATATTTACTGTCTTACTCTTAGTATCAGCCATTTCTTCAAAGAGTCCTGGCTCCTTTGATTAGAGAGTGATAATAAAATCTTTCATCTGGCAGGGGCTGTGGCTCAGTGGTAGTGCACTCATCTGGCATGTGTGAGGCACTGGGTTTGATCCTCAGCACCACATAAAAATAACAAATAAAATAAAGGTCTTTAAAAAAGTCTATAAAACATATTTCATCTTGCATCTTGATCCACACAACTGACAATGCAAAGAAGTGTATATGTATTCTAATCTTTTCATATCCCCTAGTTATAACTATGTTTATGTGGAACTATCTGTGAATGTTTTAAGCAAAATGTGAGTTTATACTAATCTGCAGTCTGTGGATTCTGACCCCTTATGACATATATCCTTCTGCCTTCACCCCTTGTTTATCATAACACCCCATCTAGCTCCCAGTTTCTGCCATATAAATAATTCATTGTTTCATTATGAGCAATGAATTTATTATTGCTCCAGATTATGGGCTTTGACGTAATAAGAAATACACATTCAGGGCTGAGGATGTGGCTGAAGCGGTAGCGCGCTCTCCTGGCATGCGTGCGGCCCGGGTTCGATCCTCACCACCACATTCCAACAAAGGTATTGTGTCCGCCAAAAACTAAAAAAAAAAAAAAAAAAAAAAAAGATATACACATTCAGCCTCTGCACCCAGTTCCTGGTACAGCACTCCTAAAATCTTCATATTTTCTGAGTGACAGAGGTATTAGGAGCAGTTTTTGTTCTAATATTGATTCTTTTACCTTGGTTATTTGCACAGAGCTCCTAAATCCTGTAGAATCTTCTGAGGGCCTAGGAGGGGCTTGTGCTTTAATAAGGACTTTTGGTGAACTCTGGGGCAGCTTCAGGATGGAGAATGGTCATGAGAAAAGCCACAGGAAGGGTGGTGCACCCCAACTCCATGTACATGGAGACTCCTGTGCTGGGAGGCTCCTGGGCCTCATCCTGCACAACTTTTCCTCTGTAATTTGATCTTTTCTAGAATGTCATAAAAGGTAAACCATACAGCATGTAGCCGCTTCAGCCTGGCTTATTTTACTTAGTAGTGTACCAGGTAGGATTTATCTATGTCCTGTGTAGGCTGACAGTTCATTCCTTTATATTCTGTGTTGGTTATGCATTCAGCTATGGGAGGATGTTCTTATTTATGATCTGATCAGCCTCATAGAGCTGCCATGCATAATTACATGCTAGTTTGGTTTTGAAATACCTTTTCAAAGAATTTCTCTAAATGAGGATAATTTATAGGGACACTGTTGGGTCATAGATTGGACTTTTTTGCTTTGGGAAGAACTGGCACATCATCTTCCAAAGTGGTCATGCCACATGTTCTCCTAGTAATGCCTGAGACTGCTGGTATCTCACATCCTGCAGCTGTTGGTGCACTGCTGTTTCTTAGAGTTCAGCAGTTCTAATAGCTGTGTCATACTGCCTCACTATCGTTTTAATTTATGATTCCCTGATGATATGGGATGCTGAACATAATTTTGTATAACTATTTGCCATGTTTTACAGAGTAGGAAAAAATTGTGTGTGTGTGTGTGTGTGTGTGTGTGTGTGTGTGTGTGTGTGTGTAGTGCTGGGGATTGAACCTCAGGCCTCACATATACTAGGCAAGTGCTCTACCACTGAGCTATAGCCCATCCTTTAAAAAATTTCCTAGGCTGGGCTCAAGTTTGCAATCTTCCTGCCCCAGCCTTTTGAGTAATTGGGATTGTTGGCCTGCAACAATCCACTTCGTAAAAATTGAACTTTATAAAGTCCATGTTATTGGTATTTTTTTTTCAGTCAGTTGGTATTTGGTATTGTGAGTTAAAACTCATCATCAAGGACTGGGGAAGTAGCTCAGCATTAGAAAGTTTGTATAGCATGTGTGAGGCCCTGCATTCAACCCCTCATACCAGAAACAAATATACCATCACTAAATCTAAGATCACATAGATTTTCTTATTTTTTTTTCAGATTTCTTTTAGTTTTACCACATTTTAGTTATGGACTGTTATGAATTAATTTTTGTAGGAGTTTCTGTTTTTGTCTACATTCATTTCACTCAATATGGTTTGAATAACTTGTTCAATCACCATTTCTTAAAAAAACAAGGATACTGGGTTTCATTTTAGTTTGAATTTCCAAAATCATGGCTTTGAGTAATGTAGATACAGTACTGAATTTCATCCATTTCTCAGGAATGTCAGGGGGTGCCCATACACCACTGAATTGAAGCATTCTGTGCTGGGTCCTAATGACCACCAGAGGGTATGTGCCACCTTCCTGGATATGGCAGTGTCATAATACTGTTATGGTGGAGTGATAATACTAACATGTTGTTCATGTGCAGCCTCTAATGTAATGTATTATCCATAGTAGCTTTTGATGCTATTGTGTCCACATGTGGCCTCTGATACAAATATAGTATTTGTAGAGTGGTCTTGAACACTAATACAACAGCTTCCATGTTAATATAATGTCCACATTATGGCCTCTAATACTAAAATAATATTCACAACATGGCTTCAAAAACTAATATAATAGCTGCCCTATGGTCTGTAATCCAAATATAATATATATTATAACATCTAAAACAAAATAGTATCTCCCTATGATCTTTAATACTAATATGATATCCATAGTGTAGCATCTAAGGCTAATATAATAGCTGCCCTGTGTCCTTTCATGTTCTTATGGTATTCATAGCTATTGTGGTTTAGATATGAGTTGTCCTTTAAAAATCTCATGTGAGTCAATGAGAGAAAATTTAGATGTGTAATGACTGGATCCTGAGAGCATTAACCTGCATCAGTGCACCAACCTAATGAAAGTATTAACTTAATTATCCACTGATAAAGATTAACTGGGTGGTAACTATAGGATATAAAGATAAAGATTAGGGTATAAAGATAAGATTCTGATGGATCAAAACATGGGATGATGGGCTCTATTTTAGCTAAAATATGCAAACATATGTTGAATAACCAGAACAGTGAATTTCTGAGGTTGTGCATCAGGACTAGTTAGTGACACAGCTCTCTGCAACACTAAACAAGCTAATTAATCAATAGAATCCAAGCTCAGGATGCAACCTGAGGAAAGGGAGGAAATTAAAATTGGGACGGGGGTATGAAGCTGTAGCATAATGTCCTCTAAGCTAATCAGAGGTGGGTCACAGGGGCCCTAATGGGAGCCACCTCCAGGTTCTCCCCTAGATGTGGTTCTGTGGGGATCCTGGAGTTTCCTCCATGTTTGTCTGTTGTTCTCCAGGAAGCTCCTATGAACAAAGATGCAGGCCTGGGTTGTTGTGCTTGCATTTTTCTGAGTTTACCACCCACATCCAGAACTTTTTAATCTCTTTCCATAGGCAGCAATTGCATTCTGAGCCTGAGTTTATCAGCTGCATTTACAGGTGTTTCTATTCAGAATTCACTTTTCCCCCTTTGAGGTGTGCAAAGTTAAAGGCAGTCCAGGTTCCAGACCAGAGTAGAGACCTGGGGGAGCTCAGAGACACCAGGGCCTCCATGGAATGGATTCATAGCAGTTATGCTATTTGTTCACCCATTGAAGCACATCCTGATTGCTTAAGGTATTTGGGGCATTGTGAATAGAACTGCTATATGTAATTGCCTGCTGTTATCTAGATATACATTTTTGAGGCAGTTTTCTATATTTTTAGGACGATATGGTGACACCATGTCTAACTTTGGGGAAAATGGCCATTTTTTTTATAGTGGTTAGCTGTTGTGTGCTGTACCAGCAATGCATAAGAGTTCCTGTGGCTGCTCATCATCCTCATGGTTGATACTGCACTTAGTAAAGACCTTAGCAGCTTAGTAGTTGTGCAGTGCACCTTGGGGTCTTAGTTTGTGCTTTCCTCATGACAGGTGATATTAAGAGTCATTTCTATGCTTCTTTGCCATCTTGTATCTTTCTTGTGCATTGTCTGTTTAGATCTTTACCCATTATGTTGTGTTATTGTTGAGTGTCTTACTAGATTTTGTACACAAGTTTGTTTTAGACATATACTTTCCAACATTTCCCCCAGTCTTTGACTTGTCTTTTTATTTCCTTAATATGATTTTTTTTAACAGAACAGTTTAATACAGTCCACATTATCAGGTTTTTCTTTCAAGGTTTTGTTGTTGTTATTGTTTGTTTGGTAGCAGGGATTGAAACCAGGGGTGCTTAACCACTGAGCCACATCCCCAGCTTTCATGGATTTTTTTTTGGGGGGGAGCTGTATTTAGAACCTCATCATGAAACATGTGGTCATGCACATCTTCTATAGTTTTACAGTTTCCCATTTTAAATGCAAGTCTAGAGAGTATTTTGATAGGTTCCAGTGTGGATTCAGGATGACTGAGGTCCATGTGAGGAAAACATGAGGAAGAAGCTTCCTGTGCACTGCCTGGTGTGCTGAGAAGTAAATTCTGCCATGTTCTTAACTTTCTCAGGTGATATTTTAGCAGAACTTATTTTACAACAGTATCTCTTTTTTTTAATATTTCTTTTTTAGTTTTCGGTGGGCACAACATCTTTATTTATTTTTATGTGGTGCTGAGGATCAAACCCAGCACCCCAGCGCATGCCAGGCGAGTGTGCTAAGGCTTGAGCCACATCCTCAGCCCCACAACAACAACAGTATTTCTTACTGAGGCTTTGGCTGCTCATTATCATGGTATGTCAATGCATTTTGTGTGGTTTGAGTGTCTAAGGACACAAATGCCCCCTCAAGGTGGTGCAGGGAAGGACCAGTGCCTGGAGTCTCACTGAGGCCTGAGAATAAGAGCTCATGAAAATGCAGTAAGTAGCTCTCAGGAGCCTCTAGGTTGAGAGATGTAAAGATTATGATGGATTTCAGTACCCTGAATCCTGGGTAACTACAGAATCCTTGTTGCAGTTACCAGAGCCTTCTGAAGTGAGGGCAGCATGGGTCAAATGACAAACTGTAGTACCCATAATTCTTGGGGACTTGCAGCTTGCTGAGACCTCTGCAGTGAGGGCTGTACTGACAAAAAATCAAACTATGCTGCCAATTACTTTTTGGTGCCTGCTCTGCCCAGGTGCCTCTGAGGGTGAGAATTGTTAGGGCAGAATACCAGACTTCAATGCTCAGAATCTCTGGGGATGCCTACATACCCTGTAACCCTGTAAGTCCCAGATGATTTGGTGATGATGGTTTTGTTGGTAGTGCCCACTTCCTAGAATCTCCAGGGTCCCAGGGAAAGCATGGGGTCTTCAGCTCCTGTGATCCTTAGCAGGAATGTGCAGGGATTAGAGACTTTAGCTTCTAGAAGAATCCTCTGTGGTGAGTGGGCAAACCACTGAACTGCATTACCCACAATCCTAAGAGGGAACTTTAGTTTCAGAATTTTCTGCAGTGAATAGGAAAAACACAGGACTAAATTACACACAAATCTCGGTGCCAGCAGCTCTCAGGATCCTCTGTTGTGAGGACTGTTGGACTGAGAACTTAACTACAGTATCCAGAATCCTTGGTGGGGTGTGTTGCCCAGGTGAGTATGCAGCCTGCAACTTCCAGAGACCTCCCAAGTTAGAGTTCTGCATTATGCAGGTCAGACTACACTACTTACAATTCCTGGGGACACACTGGTGAGTGTGCTGCCTGCAATTCCAGGAGGCTTCCACAGTGAGGTCTTCAGTACCACGGTAAGCATGTGGCCTTCAGTTCTCATGGCCCTTGCAGTAGGGGCATGTAGGCAAAACAGTGGACTACCTTATCCAGAATCCTCAGGGGGAATTGCAGTTCCCAGGATCTGCAATAATGAGGGCTTCAGGGTAGGGAGCTGAAGTATAATACGTAGATTTCTTGGAGGTGCCCTGTGTCCATGTGGCCTAGAACTCTCAGAGGCTTCCATAGTGAGGGCTATGGAGGTAGAGGGCAAGACTATACTACCCAGAATCCCTGGGGGCCTGCAACTCCCAGACACCTTCCTTTAGAATACCGCTGGGGCAAACTTTGTATTGTACTACACAGACTCCTCAGGGGTGTCTAGGTAGGCTTATGCTACACAGATCCCAGAGCCATGATGGGGGCGAAGTCCCCTTAGGTGGGATGGATTGCACCACCCAGAATAATCAATGGCCCACAGCTCTCAGTGACCTCTGCAGTCAGAGCTGACTGAGTAGAACTGAGTTTAATACTCAGAATTCCCTGAGGCTCTGAGCTCTAAGTATTCACTGTAGAGTTGAACATAGCACCAGGCTATAATATCCATGATCCTTGGGGGCTTGCAGCTTCCAGAATCCACTGTAGTGATGCTGCATGAGCAGAACACCAGAATACACTGTCTAGAATCCCTAGGGATGCCTGGGTGACTGTGTAGCCTGCAATTTCTAGAGACCTCTGCAGTGGGGGCTGCATTGTAGAATACCGGATTACACTACCCAGAATCCTGGGTGGGGGTATGAGGTTGAATGTGCTACTTGAAGCCCCCATAGACTTCTGGAGTGAGGGCTGAGTGGGCAGAATGCCAGGCTACACTGTTCAGAATCACTAGGGGTGCCTGAGTAGCCTGCAGCTCACAGAGACCTCTGCAGCTGGGCTGCAATGTGGAATACAAGACTGCAGTACCCAGAATCCTGGTGGTATGAGGGTGAATGTGCTACTTGCAATCCCTAGGCTTCTGGGGTGAGGAATGCATGCGTAGAACACCAGAGTCCACTGCCAGGGTTCTCCAGAGAGTCTGGGCTAGCACATGGCACACAGCTTCCATGGTCCTGAAGGGCAAAGACTGTGTGAGCAGAGCACCAGACTACTACCCCGAGAACCCTGAATCTGTGTAGCCTGCAGCTCCAGAGGCATCCATGGTGAGAGGTGGACAGGCAGGACAGACTGAATGATCTAGAATTCTCTCATAGGCTACTGGGAATTTGGTCTTAGCTCAGATTCTTCTACCCTCTTACAGTGATCACCCTGGGCTGGGAATTAACAGATTTTCTTAAAACCCCTGATTCTGAATTGGAGCAGTCCCTGGCTAAGTCACTCTGTCTCAAGGACTACATGTCCCAGAAGACTCTGAGGTGGTCTGTTTCTGGCCTCAGTCCTTGGGCTGAGGGTCTAAACTCCCTGTAGCTACCTCCCTGTGTGCCTCTGCCTGCCTGTCTCAGGCTGCTGCAATACTTTGCCTGGTGGAGTGCAGTGAGGGTGTCTCCTGGACTCCATTTCTCCTTTTCTGAGATTCCACTCCTCAGGTGCCACAGCCAGACCTAGTTAGAGCAGTGGGAACATATTTTATTCAGTAACTGCTGAGGGTGGAAGGAGGTGCTGACATTCACCAGGGAGCCAGGAAAGGCCCCGCCTCTGAGCTGGGAGGAGCTCCTGCATAGTGCATGGCCTAAGGGGCGTGGTCAATAGGGGGCAGGGCCTTGCCGCCATCTTTAATGCTGCCTCCTTGAGAGTGAGGAGCTGACTTCCCCCCTCAGGACCAACCCAGGTGAGCCCCAGTCCTTGGAGTGTTGGGTCACTCCACAGGGAGTGGCAGAGCTTCCTTCTCAGAGCAGATTGAGAGAGACACCCAGGTTGTGGACTCTCATGGGTCATTCCTCCAGGGACTCATGGAGCTCCCTTCTCCTCAGAGCAGCCTCAGCATTGATTCTTGGCTTAGGGACTTTCGTGAGTTGTGTCTCTAGGGATGCCTGGGGTTTCCTTCTCCTCAGTAGCCTGAGAGAGACACTGGGTGTTGGGACCTTTGTGGGCCACATCTCTAGGGGTGCCTGAGGCTCCCTTCAACTCAGAGTGGCCTGAGGGAGACTCCTGGTGCTGGCACCCTCTTGGGTCATGTCTCTAGGGACGCCCAGGGTTCTGTTCTCCTCAGAGCAGCCTGAGGTAGATGCCTGGTGTGGGGACCATTTTGGGTCACATTCTAGGGACACTGGGGGGCTCCCTCATCCTTACAGCAGCCTGAGGGAGATGCCAGGCCTGGGGAGCCTTGTGAGTCAGGTCTCTAAGTAGCCCTGGGTTCCCTTTTCCTCAGAGCTGCCTGGGGCCTTGCCAGGGTTGCTGTGTGTGGCCGAAGGGGGTGTGGCCAACCAGGGGCGGGGCCTCACCGCCATCTTTAAGGCTGCCTACTTGAGAGTGAGGAGCTGGCTTTCCCCTCAGGACCAATCCAGGAGAGCCCCAGTCCTAGGAGTGTTGGTTCACTTCACAGGGAGGGGCAGAGCTCCCTTCTCAGAGCAGATTGAGAGAGACACCCAAGTTGGGAACTCTCATGGGTCATGCATCCAGGGACTCATGGAGCTCCCTTCTCCTCAGAGCAGTCTCAGTGGACTCTTGGCTTAGGGACTTTTGTGAGTCATGTCTCTAGGGATGCCTGGGGTTCTATTCTCCTCAGAGCAGCCTGAGGGAGTTGCCTGGTTTGGGGACCCTCGTGGGTCACATTCTAGGGACACTGTGGGGCAGCCTCATTCTTACTGTAGCCTGAGGGATATGCCAGGCCTGGGGAGCCTTGTGGGTAACATCTCTAAGTAGCCCTGGGTTCCCTTCTCCTCAGAGCTGCCTAGTGTGGTTGCCAGGGTTGCTGTGCTTGGCCTAAGGGGGCGTGGTCAATCAGGGGTGGGGCCTCACTGCCATCTTTAATGCCGCCTTTTTGAAAGTGAGAAGCCTGCTTCCCCCTCAGGACCAACCTGGGAGAGCCCCATTCCTGGGAGTGTTGGGTCACTCCACATGGAAGGGCAGAGCTTCCTTCTCAGAGCAGATTGAGAGAGACCCAGGTTGGGGACTCTCCTGGGTCATGCCTCCCGGGGCTCAGGGAGCTCCCTTCTCCTCAGAGCAGCCTTAGTGGGGACTCTTGGCTTAGGGACTATTGTGAGTCATGTCTTAGGGTTGCCTGGGGCTCCCTTCTCTTCACATTGGCCTGAGGGAGACGCCAGATGTGGGGAGCCTTGGGGGTTGCAACTCTATGTAGGCCCTGGGTTTTCTTCTCAGAGTGGCCTGAGGGAGATGCCTGGTGTGTGGACCCTCATGGTTGTGGTTTATGTCTCTTTGCATGCCTGAGGTTCCCTTCTCCTCTGAGTAGCCTTGGGGAGATGCCTGGCTTGGGGACCCTCATGGGTTATATGTTTAGGGAAGCCTGGGGTTTTTTGCTCAGAGCAGCTTGAGGAGATGCGTAGCATGGGGACCCTCATGGGTCATGTCTCTAGGGACACGTGTGATTCCCTTTTCTTCAGAACAGCCTCAAAGAGATGGCTCAGAAGCTTCTGGCAGCTCTGGCAGCCGGTGAGGGGATGGTGGGAAGCATGAGGAACAAACCCTGTCCTGGGCCTGAGAGCTGAGGGCAGCCTTGGCTGTCAGCCCCACTCTGTCCTTCACAATTTCATCCTGGCTCCCTGTGCAGCAGTGACCCTTCCTTAGGCTATGACCCTCATCATCTTAATATAGTGACCCAGGGTGGTTTCTAGGGAACCTAGCAGGGAGGAAGGGGGAATGTGTAGGGAGGGAGGAATGTACAGCCTAAGAGAAGGGGACCCCAGTCCACTTCCTTGTTTTCCTTAGTGTTTAAATGGTTTGCTTTTTCTTGCAGTGTTAAAATAGTAGAAAAAAATTGAAAAGTACATATCTTAATAGCCCACTATGTTATTTTTAAAAAATTTTTTAGGGGCTGGTGATGTAGCTTAAGCGGTAGCGCGCTGGCCTGTCATGCGTGCGGCCCGGGTTCGATCCTCAGCACCACATACAAACAAAGATGTTGTGTCCGCTGAAAACTACAAAATAAATATTAAAAAATTCTCTCTCTCTCTCTCTCTCTCTCTCTCTCTCTCTCTCTCTCTCTCTCATCTCATCTCTCTCAAAAAAAATTTAATTTTTATTTTTGTGTACTGGGGATTGAGCTCAATACTTATCTTTTTGTTGTTGTTTTTGTTGTTGTTGTTGCTGAGCCATATCTCCAGCCCTATTTTGTATTATAGAGACAGGGTTTTACTGAGGTGCATCATGCCTTGCTTTTGCTGAGGCTGGTTTTGAAGTTGAGATCCTTCCGCCTCAGCCTTTTGAGCCGCTTTAGTTTAAATATATTACTTCTAACAAAGCTAGAATTTATTAAAAATATATCTTTTTTTTTTTTGTGGAACCGAATTCATGAACCACATTTTTCTTTTTCTTTAATCTCTGCTTAGTTTTTTTTAAAATTTTTTTAGTTGTAGAAGGGCACAATATATTTATTTTATTTATTTATTTTTATGTAGTGGTGAGGATCAAAAACAGTGCCTCACACATGCTAGGCAAGTGCTCTACCATTGAGCTACCACAAGCACACGTTTTTCTTTTGGTGGAGAGTTTAATTAGCTAGAAGCCACCCCTCCAGGACCCTCTTGCTAAGGCCTTCCCTTCCAGACCCTGCCTCTCCTCTAGGCCCCACCTATATTCTATGGCCCTGCTTGTCCTCCTGAACCACCCTTTCCCCTCCTTTCTACCCTGCCTATCCTCTAGGTCCTACTCCTGTTCCAGGGCCTGTCCCTTCCTCAGGTCCCACACTTCTGTGAAGCCCTGCCCCCTTGTGACTCATTCTCCCCCTCCTTCAGACCCTGTCTCTCCTCCAGATCTTTCCCTTGTCCTGCCCCTCCTGCAGACCTCACCCCTCCTCTTTAAATTTTTTTTTGTTGCACATGGATACATTGCCTTTATTATGTTTGTTTATTTTTATGTGGTGCTTAGGTTTGAACCCAGTGCCTCACACATGCTAGGCAAGTGCTCTACCACTGAGCCATAACTCCAGCCCAACCCTCCTCCTCTTTAAGACCTTTACTCTTCTCCAGACCCCACTTATCTTCCAGGCCCCCCCTCCTCTGACCTTCCATCCCCCTCCTCCAGACTCTGCCCCTGCTAGTCTAGGATGAGCAGCTCCCTGGCTGATGTGCTAATTGGCAGTATATTTGTAATGGTGCACAAATAACATCTTTTGTATAAACACTGACATCCTGCATTGGATGAATTATCTTGACTAGTATCAAAATTTGACATACCATAAAAAAATTTAGAAGTCACCTTTCTCTCTCTTTTATTCTCTATAGATCATGAACATTTGAAATAAAATCAGAATTTGTTAAAGGGCAGATGACAGCCAGCCTTGAGCCCTGATGATCCCAGGATCCCATCCAGTGGGAGAACTCTAAGTATCAGTCCAAGGTTTTCTATGCTAATTGATTGATTCATTTATTTTTCTTATTTTAGAGTTATTTTGCTATGTAATTCCCCATGGCCTTTGGTTCCGTGTAATAGGTTTTTGCTGTTCAATTTTTAATTAATATTCTTTCAGTTTTCTACAGAATTTTTAAAATATTTTTTTAGTTGTCAGTGGATCTTTTTATTGTATTTATTTATTTTGATTATTTATATGTGGTGCTGAGGATTGAATCCAGGGCCTAACACTTGCCAGGCAAATGTTCTGCCTTTGTGCCACAACTCTAGCCCTGTATAGGATTTTTAATTCTGTGAACTTCTATTTTTTATTCATTTTCTATTTAATTACACCAATAAGGAATATTTTAAAAATTTCTTTTAGCTTACTTTGTTTTTGATTGAGAGAATTGTTTTGTTTGAGAGAATTGTCTTGTTTGGAAAGGTTCACAATCAAATGATTTTAATTAATTTCCATTTATTAAGACATGTTTGAGACTGGGTGTGCAGCTCAGTGGCAGAGCACTTGCCTGGCATGTGAGAGGCCATGGAGTCCATCCCAGCACTACACACACAGAAGATGTCTTTGACAGGACTCAAGCATGAGAGATATAGTTTCAAAAGATCATGTATTGGGGCTGGGGTTGTGATTCAGCAGTAGAGCACTCGACTGGCACGTGTGAGGCCGTGGGTTTGATCCTCGGTTCCACATAAAAATAAGTAAATAAAATAAAGGTATTGTGTTGAACTACAACTAAAAATAAAGAAAAATTTTTTTAAAAAGATCATGTATTTACACATATACACATATACCAATGTGCCTCTTCCAAATTTATATGAAATTATTCTAAGAAAATTTCAAATCAGTTTTAAAAGAGAAGAGGGATGATGACATTTCAAATTTAGAAAGCATTTCCATATGTCCTATTAAAGTTCTATATTCATTAGAAAGTTATCTTATTCCTTGCATACAAAGGGATGGGCCTTCTAATAAGCACGATACTTTATGTTGTCAAAAATTCTTGTGGGAGACCTCTTTTAAGTGTTTGCCTCTGTTCAAAATATGATTTAAAAATGTATCAATTTGCTTTTGATTTCAGAAATTTGTCTTTCTTTTGAAATTATGTATTTATTAGTATTTAGGGTTATTTCATGTAGTAAATGCCATGATTACATTTTATCCTAATGTTGGTGCCCCTATGTGCTTATAAAGTGGCTTTCAGAATGCAGTTGAGTATCTCTCTCATATTTGTTGGATTCATTAGAAAAGTACATGCACTTTTGATCATATTTAAATGGTTGCATTGGAATTATTAGGCACCTGGGCCTAATCCTGCACAACTCTTCCTTTGTAATTTTGTCTTTTCTAGAATGTCATGAAAGGTAAACCATACAGTATGTAGCCTCTTCAGCCTGGCTTATTTCACTTAGTGTACCAGGTAGAATTTATCTATTTCTCTGTAGGTTCATTCCTTTATATTCTGTGTTGGTTATGCATGTAGGTATGGGAGGACATTTTTTTTTAATTTTAATATTTATTTTTTAGTTTTCGGCAGACACAATATCTTTGTTTGTATGTGGTGCTGAGGATCGAACCCGGGCCATTTGTATGTGGTGCTGAGGATCGAATGCTACCGCTTGAGCCACATCCCCAGCCCTGAGAGGACATTCTTATTTATGATTTGATCAGCATCATAGAGCTGCTATTCATAATTACATACTAGTTTTGTTTTGACATACTTTTTCAAAGAATTTCTCTAAAAGAAGATGACTTATAGGGACACTGTTGGGTTATAGATTGGACTTTTTGCTTTGGGAAGAACTGACACATCATCTTCCAAAATGGCCATGCCACATGTTCTCCTAGTAATGCCTGAGACTGCTGGTATCTCACATCCTGCAGCTGTTGGTGCACTGCTGTTTCCTCAGTTCTCAGCACTGCATATAAATAAATAAAAGTCCATTGATTACTAAAATTTTTTTAAATGAGCATTTGAGTTGTGTGTCTTTGGAGTGAGACCTCTGAAACCATGAGCAGCAAATAAGCTTTTCCTTTTTAAAATTTTTCCTGTCAGATCTTTTGGTCACAGTGATGAAAAAGCTGACTAAATCAGTGAATGGGTTTTTGCTGTGAATAATCTATACGATTCAGTAGTCTTTGGAGATGGTTTGTTGGGAGAGGAAGTTTGAAATATTTAGAGATAAAGCTGGAAAAGGTTTAGTAAGTTGCAGGTGGAGCTTAATGAGGGATTCTGGTGGGTTCTCAGAAGTCTAAAATGCCATTAGGATTGTAAAAAACAAAGAATGGAGTTGTAAGGTTTCAGAGGAAGAGGACTCTATTGAAATACGACTAGAGGGCATTCATATTACACTCTTGCTAGGAAGTTGTCTACATTTTGCCCGTGTCCTGAGACATTCTATGAGGTGATGAGCTAATTAATCTGGCAAAGGAAATTTCAAGGCAACACAGCATTCAGGTAGTGAGATAGATATTGCTGGTGACCTTTAGTCAAATTTACTATGGATCAGATCAGGAAGCAGAGCAGAAAGATTTTAACAATTTCCACTTTGCCCAGAAAAATGTAAAACTGGGATGAAGGAAGTTGTTATTGTTCAGGACATTACCACTGCAGATATGCTAAATTACTTTACCCAGAGACAATATAAAAGATGGCTTGTGGGCATCTTAGGAATTGAAAAGATCTCACCTATCTCTGGCTCAAGGTTATAAAAGTAACAATTCTTTGAGACCATTTGTGCACCTGCTTGAATAAGGGGGTTGGGAAGTTGTTTCACCATGCCAAGCACTCAGAGGATACTACAGCCATAGTCATAGAAATCTTGCCTACTGGTTGAGATGGTAAAAGAACTTGGCATCAACCAAGTTGCTTTTTCTATTATCTTTTTTTTTTTTTTTTTGATTGGGGGACATTGGAGTTAGGGAGTTATGGAGGCTTTCACTGAGATTTCAAAGGAAAACCTGGGAGGCCAGAAAAATGGTTAGTTGCTGTGGGTAGCCTCTGAGAGTGTGATATGAAGTGAGAAGGCAGCTGGAACAGTAGTGGAGACCCCCAAGATTAAGAGATTCCAGTACCATGGAGAGTCTGCCAAGGAAAGCTGTGGGAATCAAACAGATGTATAAGCTGAGAGAGTCTTGTGGGTTGCAACCAGCAAAGCCATAGGGCAGAGCTGCACAAGCCCTTCTGGAGAGAACATCACCATGCCATGTGCCTCAGATGCTGGTTGTGGAACTATAGGTTTTGTGTGCCCAACTGAGTGTTAGTGTTTGTTTGGTCCCACTGGTACCAGTCTTGGATATCAAGAACAGGTCCTTGTTTCCCTGATGTTGAAGATTAAACACCCATGAAATGCTTAGGTAAGCATAGAAACCAAGTTTTATTTAAGAAAGAAATGAAGATAGACTTCTCCAAAGAGAAGGGAGCTCAGAATTGAATGTCTGTGGGGATGGGTGTGTCTTGCTCTTTTATATACCCCAGATCCCCTACATATGTGCCTAAGGGCAGGAAGAAGCAGGAATGTGACCTATCTGGTCCCCCTAGGCTAGGCAGGGTTGCACGCAGATTGCTTTTTTGGCAAAGAAAGCATGTGGGGAGTCAGTACAGTGGGCTTATTTTATATAATTATTCTCTTAACCTTATGTTTCCACCATCCTCATCTATCTCTCCTTGACATCACCCCTTCTTTAAAAGACCCTGTGCTGTTATTTGTTGATTTTTATGTAACTTGCTTTTGCTTTTTATGGGAGCTCATTGCAGAGAATTTGCCTTGAATCTCAGAAGAGACTTTGGACTTGGCCTTTTGAGTATGCTGGACTCTTGGGCTGGGATGTAGCTCAGTGGCGAAGCATCTGCCTTGCATCCACAAAACCCTGGGTTTGACCCCTGGTAATAAAAGGAGGGGGAGAGAGAGAGAGAGAGAGAGAGAGAGAGAGAGAGAGAGAGAGAGAGAGAAGAAGAGGAGGGGAGGGGAGGGGAGGGGAGGGGAGGGGAGGGAGAGAATGAGAATATGAGAAAATATTGTTTCTTGGAAATGAACTCAAATATTTTGCATTGTGAGTGGACCTGAGCTTTTCTGGGCCAGGGTCAGAATACTATGGTTTAGATATGAAAACTCATGTGGGAGAATATGCAAAAAAGTTTTCAGGTGAAATGATTGGATAGTGACAGCCTTAAACTGATCAACATGTTAATTCACCCATAAGGAAAACTTAATAATTATAGGTAGGTAAAGTGTGGTTGGAGGAGCACTGGAGGCATTCCTTTGGGAATATATTTTTTCCCTGGTCTCTCTTTCCTGTTTCCTGTTTGGCAAGTCCTGACCCGCTCTCCTCCTCCATACCCTTGGGTGAGGTGATGGTGTTCTGTCTCACTTCAGGCCCAGAGACATGAATCCACTTTCTGTGAATGGAGACTTTGGAAACTGTGAGTGCCAAATCAAAATTTTTATTCTCTAAAATTGTTCTTGTCACAAATTTTAGACACAGTGACAAAAAAAAGCTTACTAAAACAATACTGCCTAGAAATAATATAATAGTGGCCCTTTGACTTTTTATGCTAATGTAATATTCATAAATAGCATCTAGAATTAATTTAATAGCTACCATATAACCTTTAATGGTATTATTATATCAATACTATAGTATCCAAAACTAACATAAGCCTGCACTCTGGTCTTTAATACTGTTTCCACAACTCAGTTCTTATCCTCAATGTCAATCCTATAATGAGTGCACAGTTTTGAGAAAAAGGAAAAGAAGATTTATTGCTTTGATAGCAAAGGAGAAACACAGGGGACTCCTGTCCCAAAGTCTATGATTCTGCCCATCAGGAACAGAGGCCTTTTAGAGAGATTATTCAAAAGCTACATTGCATGTGTTCTCTGTCTGGAATTGTAATTTACTTGTTAATTTCAGAGATAGTAATTTCTGAGATCTTCTGGTACCATCCCCAAATTCTGTATGACTTAATTCCTGAGGTGGATGTGTGTGTACTTAAGGACAGAGAAATCTTCCTAAATGGGAAAGGTAATCCTGTTTCCCCTGAGATTAGGGAGGGGAGAGATTAGGGAGGAGCAGAGAGAGAAATAAAGAAATATATATATATCAAGTGCTCTACCATTGAGCCACAACCTCAGCCCCAAGAAATATGTCCTTTTAAAAAATAAGTTGGTAGGGGAGGTGGTAGTTTTGGCTCAGTGGTAGAATACTTTCCTAACACATAAAATAAATAAGATAATAGGTATTGTATCCATCTACAACCCAAACCAAAAGAATTTAAAAAAAAGACAACTGCTTTCAATTACAATATTCTATTATATTAGTCATTTATTTAAAAAAATCAATAAAAATATTCTACTATATTAAAAGATAGTTACAGTGGATGAAGGGAAAGCAAGGAACAAGAGATGGGTAATCGAGAAATGAAAGATGGAGACCAGGCAGAGATACACCCCAGAGTTTGTCAGAGCTGACAAATAATGGCCATATGTCTGTAGGAAAGAGAGGCAAAACAGGCTTGAATTCTGGGATTTTTATAGGGCAGGTACAGGATTCAGAGCCCAGAGAATTCTAATACTAAAGGTTAAAGTTTGGGTTGGTATGGGGGAGTGATGAGCCTTTCTCAGAAAGGGCCTTGTGTGGGAAAGTGAAACTTTTTCCTTAAAATGGCAGCTGTCATTTAAGATATCCATCCAGATGCTAAGCAAGGACCTTACAGTGGCAGAGCATAAAGGGCTATATTCAAAGTATAAAGTGGACCACTGTAATAATACTACTATAATATCCATAGTACAGCAACTAAAACTAATATAGTAGCTGTCATGTTGCCTTTAATATTAATATAATATCATAATGTGGTCACAGGGCAGCTTTTATATTAGTTTTATAGGCCACTGAATGGATATTAATATTAAAGGCCAAAAGGCAGTGATCATATCAGTTTGGTATGCCATAGTGTGCATGTAATATTAGTGTTAAAACTGAAATAAGAGCTGCCTTGTGCCCTTTTAATACTAATATGTCATCTATACTATGGAATTGTAACTGATATAATAGCTCCTCTGTGAACTTTATAACTAATATGATATCCATATTATGGCATCTAAAACTGATATATTAGCTGAAATGTGGAATTTAATGTTAATATTATATCCATCCTGTAAACCTAAAAGTAATATAATAACAGCCCTGTAGCCTTTAATATTAATACAGTATTCATATTATAGCATCTAAAACTAATATAATAGCTACCCTGTGGCTCTTAGTATTAATAGTATATCTATATTATAACATCTAAAACTAATATATGTGCCCAGTGCTCTTAGTACTAATATGATATCCATTAAATAACATCTAAAAAACTGATATAATATATCTTGTGGCTTTAAAAATTTTTTTTTAGTTATAGATGGACCCAATGCCTTCATTTTATTTGTTTGTTTTTTTATGTGATGCTGAGGTTCAAACCCAGTGCCTCACATAGGCAAGTGTTCTACTACCGAGTCACAACAACAGCCCCTCTTGCGGCTTTTAATAATAATATGATATCCATATATAGCATCTAAAAGCAATATACTATCTTTCATGTGGCCTTAAATATTAATATACTATTCATGCTATGATATTTATAACTAATATAGTAGCTGCCCTTGGTCTTTAATATTAGTATAATATTCATATAGTGACCTATAAACCCAATATAATAGCTGCCCTGTGACTTTAAAAAAAATTTTGTGTTAGTTGTTTTTATTTACTTTTGTAGATGGACACAATACCTTTATTTTATCTGTTTATTTTTATGTGGTGTTGAGGATCGAACCCAGTGCCTCACATGTGCTAGGCAAGCACTGTACTACTGAGCTACAACCGCAGCCCTGTCCTGTGGCTTTAATACTTTTAATGTAGCATCAAAAATTGATAAATTACCTCCCTGTGACTTTTAATATTAATATAATCTCCTTACCATAGCAACTGAAACTGATAGCACAGCTGCCCTGTGTCCTTTAATACTAATATACATTCTATAACACTTAAAAGTGACATAATATTTGCTTTGTGGCCTATAATATTAATATGATATCTATAAGAGCTTTTAAAACTGATATAAGAGCTGTCCTATGTGGTGTTTAATGATGATAGTATTTTAAAGCTGATATCATATCTTTCCTATTCCCTTTAATCTTGATAACTTATCCATATTAATATATTTAACACTGACAAAATGACTGTACTATGGCATTTTTTACATCTTTTTTTTTTTAGTTTTGATGGACCTTTTAAAATTTTATTTATTTATATACAATGCTGAGATTTGAACCTAGTGCCTCTCACATGCTAGCCAAGTGCTCTACCACGAAGCTACAACCCCAGCCCATACTGTGGCCTTTAATACAAATATAATGTCCATATTATAGCATGTAAAACTGATAGAATAGGTATACAATGTGTATAAAACTAATAGTTTCCCATGACCTTTAATACTTACATATTATCCATATAATAGCGTCAAAAATTGATATTAGTTGCCCTGGGATTTAATATTATAGCCTCAATGTAGCATCTCTAATTAATGTAATAGCTTCCCTATGGCCTTATATAATCATTCTCCTGTGGCTTTTAATATTAATACAATATTCATATTATAGCATCTAATACTAATATAATAGCTGGCAATGTGCCTAAGGTATTAATATGATATCCACATATAGCATCTAAAACTAATAAAATAGCTGCATTTTTTGTCCCTAATACTTATAAGAGATCCATAGTATAGAATCTAAAATTAATAGAGTAGCTGCTCTGTGGCCTTAAACACCAATATGACATCTATTTGTAGCATCCAAAAGTGACATAATAGCTTCCCTGTGGCTTTATTGTTAATAAGATATTCATACAATAGCATTAAAAACTAAAATAATATCTTACCTTGCAGCCTTAATATTAATATGATATGCATACTATGGCATTAAAAATTAATATATAGGTACCATGTGGCTTTTAATATTAAAATGCTGTCTATTTTACAGCATCTAAAATGAATACTATACACACACACACACACACACACACACAAACTATAGCTTCTAAAACTGACAAGGTGGTTCCTCTGTGGCCTTTAATATTAATATGATACCTATAAAGTAGCATCTAAAACTATTATGATAGCTTCCCTGTAGGGTTTAATATTAATATTATATCAATAATAATAATATAATATTCTATATTATACTATATATTATAATAATAATATAATATTCTATATTATACTATAGCATCTAAAATCAATATACACACTGTAGCATCTACAACAGATATATTAGCTGCACTGTGGCTTCTAACATTAAAATCATTTCTGTAGTATAGCATCCAACACTAATAGCTGTATGATGGACTTTCTTACACCCTCTCCAAAAAACAAAAAAATTAATAAAATAGCTGCCACCTGGCTCTTAATGTTTTATTCTTACTATAACACATTAAACTAATAAAATAGCTGTAGATAGTAAAGACTGAGCCCATGAGGTTTCAGAGGAAAAGGCCTCTGTTGGAAATTGGATGAGAGGCCATTCTTGTTATATTCTAAAGTTGTCTACAGTTTGCCTATGTTCTGAGATGTTCTGTGAGGCTAGATTTAAAGGTGATGGAGTAATTAATCTGGCAGAAGAAATTTCAAGGCAACACAGAATCCAGGCAGTGACATGAATATTGCTGGCAGCTTTTAGCCAAATTTGGTGTAATAATCAAAGGTCATAAAGCAGAGCAGAAAGAAAGAAACCTTTTAATTTGGTCAGAGTTAAACTAAATGTGTGAGTCAAACTGGAGCTTAGGAAGTTGTAATTGTTAAAACATTCTGACCACTAAAGAGATGCTAAATACTTTGCCCAGAGACAATAGGAAAGAAGACTTGACTGCATCTCAGGAATTGGCAAAACCACCCCAGTTTCAGGCTATCTTTTTTTTGGACCAGGAATTGAACCCAGAGGTACTTAACCACTGAGTCACATCCTCAGCCTTTTAAAATATTTTATTTAGAGACATGATGTCACAGAGTTGTTTAGGGCCTTGCTAAATTGCTGAGGCTGACTTTGAACTTGCAATCTTCTTGCCTCAGCCTCCTAAACTGCTGGGATTAGAATCAGGCACCACCCTGCAGCTGACCCTTGACTAGGACAGGACCTCCTGGGAAGGGGTACCTGCACAGTGTCCAGAGGTCATCTGGATGGAGGCAAGAAGCCCCTCCTTATTTTCTGTGCTCAGCCCCTATGGGGAAAGGTGTCTACTCTCAGTATACTGACCACCAGCCCCCTTCCTTTCCACCTATCTGACTTTGTCTTGGATTACCCCAAGCTTGTTCTATGCTCACTCTCTCAAAGGGCTAGCCAGGCCCAGTGGGCATAGGTGAGACACCATGACCAAGTGGAGTATCATCTTGTGTACATTCCTGAGGGACTCTCCCTGCTGAGATTAAAAGAGATATTTTGGCTGTTCCAAGGTGTAGATGGCAAGAGGGGAGCTGAAAGAGAATATGAGGGGTGGTTTGTTCAGCCCTGGACTTTCTGGGGTCCAGGGCTTTGGGGACATAAAATATGGGTGGAAAATATTCAAACCATAGCACCATCCTTTTAGATCAAAACATGGGATGATGGGCTCTATTTTAGCTAAAATATGCAAACATATGTTGAATAACCATAACAGTGAATTTCAGAGGTTGTGTATCAGGACTAGGTAGTGGCACAGCTCTCTCTACAATAATAAACAAGCTAATCAATCAACAGAATCCAAGCTCAGGATGCATTTGCTACCAGTGGAAAAGAGATAAAATTAAAAATTGGGATGGGGGTATGAAGCTATAGCATAATGTCCTCTAAGCTAATCAGAGGTGGGTCATAGGGACCCTAATGGCAGCCACCTCCAGGTTCTCCCCTAGATGTGGTTCTTTGGGGATCCTGGAGTTGCCTCCATGTTTGTCTGTTGTATCCCTGGTAGCTCCTATGGATGGACAAAGATGCAGGCCTGGGTTGTTGTGCTTGCATTTTTCTGAATTTACCACCCACATCCATAACTTTGAAATCTCTTTCCATAGGCAGCAACTGCATACTGAGCCTGAGTTTATCAGTTGCATATACAGGTGTTTCTATTCAGAATTCACTTTTCCCTCTGTGAGGTATGCAAAGGTAAGGGTAGTCCAGGTTCCAGACCAGAGTAGAGACCTTGGGGAGCTCAGAGACACCAGGGCCTCCATGGTGTGAATTCATAGCACTTATGCTATTTGTTCACCCATTGAAGCATATCCTGATTGCTTAAGGTATTGGGACATTGTGAATAGAACTACTATATGTAATTGTCTGCTGTTATCTAGATATATATTTTTGAGGCAGTTGTCTATCTTTTTTGGACCATGTGGTGACACCATGTCTAACTTTGGGGAAAATGGCCATTTTTTTTGATAGTGGTGAGCTGTTGTGTGCTGTACCAGCAATGCATAAGAGTTCCTGTGGCTGCTCATCATCCTCATGTCCCAGAAGCTTTTGAGGTGGTCTCTGCCTTTGGGCGCCTGAGTGAGGGTCTAGACTCCCTGTGGAAGCCTCCCTCTGTACCTCTGCCCACTTGTCTCAGGCTGCTGCAGCCCTTGGCCAGGTGGAGTGCAGGGAGGGGGTCTCCTGGACTCCATTTCTCCTCTCCTGAGATTCCGCTACTCATGGTGCCACAGCCAGACATAGTTACAGCAGGGGGAATAGATTTTATTCAGTGGAAGAAGGCACTGACATTCACCAGGGAGTTGTTAGAGGCCCCGCCTCTGAGCCCTGAGCAGCTCCCTTTTGGAGCATGTGCACATGGCCAAAGGGGCGTGGTCAAGAAGGGGCAGGGCCTCGCCGCCATCTTTAATGCTTCCTCCCTGAGAGTGAGGAGAGCTGGCTTCCCACTCAGGACCAACCAGGGATAGCCCCAGTTCACTGGAGTGTTGGGTCACTCCACAGAGAGGGGCAGAGCTCCCTTCTCAGAACAGATTGAGAGAGACACCCAGGTTGGGGACCCTCGTGTGTCATGCCTCCAGGGACTCCCGGAGCTATCTTCTCCTCAGAGCAGCCTCAGTGGACTCTTGGCTTAGAGGCTTCGTGAGTCATGGTTCTAGGAATGCCTAGGGTTTCTTTGTCCTCAGCGCAGCCTGAGGGGGACGCCCGTCTTGGAGACCCTCGTGTGGCATGTTTCTAGGGTTTCCAGGATTTCCCCAATCCTGCCAGGGTTGGGGACCCTCACAGGTCATGTCTCTAAGTAGGCCTGGGGTTTCCTTCTCCTCAGAGCCCCTTCTCAGAGCAGTCTTGAGGAGACGCCAGTGTGGGGACTTTCTTTGGTCACTTCTCTAGTGACACCCGGGGTTCCCCTCTCTTCAGAGTTGTCTGAGGAAGACTCCTGGTGTGGGGAGCCTTTTGGGTTGTGTCTCTAGGGACACCCGGGGTTCCATTCTCCTCAGAGCAGCCTGAGGGATATGCCTTGTGTGGGGCAACCCTATTTTGTATTATAGATAGGGTTTCACTGAGTTGCTTCCTGCCTTGCTTTTGTTGAGACTGGTTTTGAACTCAAGATCCCTCTGCCTCAGCCTTCTGAGCCGCTTATGTTTAAATATATTACTTCTAACAAAGCCAGAATTTATTAAAAATACATCCCTTGTATTTTTAATAATGAACCACATTTTTCCTTTAATCTTTGCTTAGTTTTGTTCAATTTTTTTTAATTGTAGAAGGGCACAATGCATTTATTTTATTTATTTTTATGTGTTGCTGAGGATCAAACCCAGTGCCTCACACATGCTAGGCAAGCACCCTACCACTGAGCTACCACTGCCACACATTTTTGTTTTGGTGGAGAGTTTAATTAGTAAGAAACCATCCCTCCAGGACCCTCTTGCTAAGGCCTCCCCCTCCAGACCCCACCTCTTCTCCAGACCCCACCCATATTCTTTGGCCCTGTCTGTCCTCCTCAACCACCTTCCCCCTCCTTCCTACCCTGTCTCTCTACATCCTACTCATGTTCTAGGGCCTGTCCCTCCCTCAGGTCTCACCCATCTGCCAGGCCAGGCACCCTTGTGGCTCATTATACCTCTCCTTCAGACCCTGTTTCTCCTCCAGATCTTTCCCTTCTTCCTGTCCTGCTCCTCCTCCAGACCTCACCCTCCTCTTTTTAATTTTTTTTTTATTGCTCGTGGACACAATGCCTTTATTTTGTTTATGTATTTTTATGTGGTGCTAAGGTTTAAACCTATTGCCCCACACATTCTAGGCAAGCCCTCTACCATGGAGCTATAAATCCAGCACAATCCTCTTCTTTAAGACCCTGCCTCTTCTCCAGACCCCACCCATCTTCCAGGCTCCCTCCTCCTCCTGATATTCCCTCCACCTCCTCCAGACTCTTCTCTGCTAGTCTAGGATTAGCAGCTCCCTGGCTGCTGTGCTAATTGGCAGTGTATTTGTCATGGTGCACAAATAATGTCTGTTGTGTAAACACTGTCATCCTGCATTGGATGAATTATCTTGACTGTATCAGAATTCGATATACCATAAAATAACTTTAGAAAAGTCACATTCTCTCATTTTATTTTCTCTATAGATCATGAAATAAAATCAGAATTTGTTAAAGGGCAGATGACAGTCAGCCTTGAGCCCTGATGATCCCAGGATCCCATCCAGTGGAGGAACTCTAAGTACCAGTCCAAGGTTTTGTATGCTAATTGATTCATTTTCTTATTTTAGAGTTATTTTGTAATATAATTCCCCATGGCCTCCAGGTCTCCAGTTCTGTGCAGTAGGTTTTTCCAATTCAATTTTTGATTAATATTCTTTCAGTTTTCTTCAGAATTTTTAAAATATTTTTTTTTTAGTTGTCAGTGGATCTTTTAATTTTATTTACTTATTTTGTTTATTTATATGTGGTACTGAGGATTGAACCCAGGGCCTGACACATGCCAGGCAAATGCTCTGCCTTTGTGCCACATTGTAGACCTTTATAGAATTTTTAATTCTGTGGACTTCTATTTCTTTTATAAGGAATATTTTAAAAATTACTTTTAGCTTACTTTGTTTTTGATCGAGAGAATTGGCTTTTTTGAGAGAATTTTATTGTTTGAAAATGCTCATAATCAAATGATTTTAATTATTTTTCACTTATTAAGTTGTCTTTGGAGACAGGATGTGTAGCTCAGTAGCAGAGCACTTGCCTGGCATGTGAGAGGCCATAGAGTCCATCCCAGCACCACACACACAGATGTCTTTGACAGGACTCAAGTATGAGAGGTATGGTTTAAAAAGATCATGTATTGGGGCTGGGGTTGTGGCTTAGCAGTAGAGTACTCGACTAGCATGTGTGAGGCCCTGGGTTTGATCCTGGGTACCACATAAAAATAAGTAAATAAAACAAAGGTATTGTGTCCAACTACAACTAAAAATAAAGATTTTTAAAAAAGGTCATGTATTTCCACATACATACATATGCCACAGTGCCTCTTCCAAATTCATATGAAATTATTCTAAGAAAATTTCAAATCAGTTTTAAAAGAGAAGAGGGATGATATTTTTAATGTCAACTATTGATATTTCATGATATTTAAAATCACTATAAATGAAATTTCCTGAGATACAAATCATTACAAAATGTAAGAGACAAGTCAGTAGCTACTTTTTTTTTTGCAATTCAGATACATTTACTAAAAATAGCTTTTTTTAAAAAAAGATATTTTTTCTTCTTTAAAATTCAGAAAGCATTTCCATATGTCCTATTAAAGTTCTACATTCATCAGAAAGTTCTCTTATTCCTTGCATACAAAGGGATGGGCCTTCTAATGAGCATGATACTTTATGTTGTCAGGAATTCTTGTGAGAGAACTCTTTGTTTTGCCTCTGTTCAAAATCTTATTTAAAAATGTATCAGTTTGCTTTTGATTTCAGAAATTTGACTTTCTTTTGAAATTATGTATTTATTAGTATTTAGAGTTATTACATGTGGGAAATGCCATGATTACCTTTTATCCTAATGTTATCCTAATGTTGTGTTAATAATTTCCTAAGCTAGGTTATGTTCATTTTTCTTATCAACAGTCAATAAAGCCTTTTTTGTTGTTTTGATGGTATGCTTAATGTGAACATGCTTTATGATGTGACACCACTGTTCTTGATGGTCTAGGTATGCAATACATCACAAGGATAGTATTTTGATTCTGAGAGTCTCAAGTGTCCAACATGTTTCCTTAAGAGGAATGATTATTTATTTTCTATTTGATTACACAAATAAGATACAAATTCTTTTTTTTTTCCTTTTGTGGTTCTGGGGGTTGGTCCTAGGGACTCCTGCATGCTAGGAAATCTTTCTACCACTGAGCTACATCCCCAGCCCCATAGATCCTTTAGTTGTCATTAGCTTCATGATGAGCTAGTTACAATAAAATTACTTAGAATTTCAACTAGATTTAGACTCATGCAAGAGTTTGGGCATCCATAGTTCCTTGTGATTTCTAAAAGGTAGAGTTTCCCACAACACAGCAGCATCTAATATCACTCCTGGACTGATCTGACACCTCTGCTTCTCTTGGCTCACCACTTCCTGTAGAGGTCTTGGAGGAAATGGATGTTCTTTGACTATTTGTCCCACTGACAAATATTTGATTATATTGCTGCTAAAAGGTATGCATAGAAATAAAATAGAGACAAGGATTCTTTGGGATAAGTGATTCAGTCACAGTGAGTCAGTTTGCAATTAGAACATTTTTTTTTATAAAGTCACTGTTTCAGGACAGTTAAACCATGAGTTGAAATAAAATCTCCAAAATGTCATTTTTTTTCCTCTGTAGTGATCACATTTTAAGAAGGAAAACCTAGAACCTAGTGATAGCATATAAATATAATAAGTTAACATATGTTATTACTTCAACATGAAATATGTAAAAGAGGCATATACTTTGAATTAAAAAAATTTTTTAGGTGTAGTTGGACAAAATGCCTTCATTTTCATTTATTTATTTTTATGTGGTGCTGAGGCTCAAACCTAACACCTCACACATGCTAGGTGAGTTCTCTATCACTGAGCTACAACCCCAGCCCACATACTTTAAATTTTATATTACTTTGAACTATTAGATTTTTGTGTTATAAATGTTCATAATAAAATACAGAACTAGCTAAGAGTGTCAGTTACTAGTAATAATTGTATGAATAATTAAACAAGTAGGTGTTTGAGAAAATATAACCATGTCCTAAGGTTTTACTTTAGAGTAGTTTAATCTTTTTGGGGGGAGGGTACTGAGTATTGAATCCATGGGTGCTAACCCTAATCCTTTGGCCTTTAATATTAATATTTATCCATACTATTGCATCAAAAGGTGATATAATAACTGCCCTGTGGACTTTAATACTAGTATAAAATCAATATTATAAAATTTAAGTGATATAAATGCTACCTTGTGACTTTAAATACTTACATGATATCCAACTATTATAAAATTGATAAAATAGCTTCCCTGTGGCAATTCATACTAATGTAATATCCTTATTCTAGAATCTAAAGCTAAAAAAAAGCAGGAAAGTGACATTTAACATCAGTACTATAACATGACAAACTAGTGTAATAGATTCCCTGTGGAATTTAATACTAATATAATATCCTAATACACTATGTAAAATAAATATGATAGCTCTACTGCAGCTTTTAATACTGATCTTATATCCATTCTATAGTATTTTATACTAATATATTAGCTGTCCCGTGAACTTCATGCCAACATGATATCCATATTGTAGCATCTAATGCTAATATAATAATATCTTCCCTGTGACCTTTAATATTTACTCATACTATTGATATTATAATGTAATATCCAGATTATAGCATCTAAGACTAATATACTATCAGCCCAGTGAATTCCAGTAATAGTAAAATCTCCACAGAGAAGCACATAAACTTAATATAAGAGCTGTTTTGTATCTTTTCATGATCATATGATATCTATAATATGCAATCTAAAAGTAACAGTATCTGACTTTGGTTTTTAATATTAATGTAATATGCATAGTATAGTATTCTAAAGTACTATAGCAGCTGCCCTGTTGTCTTTAATACTTTTATAATGTCCATATTATAGCACATAAATACAATATAATATCTGAATTTTGGTCCTTACTACTAATATCCATATTATAGCATCTAAAAGTAATAAAATATGTGCCCTATGGGCTATAAATGTCATATGACAGCCATACCAAAGCATCTAATACTAATATAATGGCTGCCCTGTAGCCTTTGATTTTAGTATAATATCAAAACTTTGTCCTCTGAAACTAACAAAATAGCTATCCTGTAGCCTTTTAATACTAATTTTATCCATATGTAGCATCATTATAATCTCCATGTAGCCTTTTATTCTAATATTATATTCATACTGTAGACTGTAAAATGAATAAAATAGCTTCCTTTTTGCCTTCAAGAGTAATATGATATGGACTATGGTATATAGAAAATATTATAACAGCTTTCCTGTGGTCTTGAATACTAATAATATCCATGCTATAGTACCTAAGACTAATAGGTGCCTGTTGTGTTTAATATTAAAGATGTCCATATTATACCTTCCAAAAACTAATATAATAGCTGCAGTGTGACCTGTAATATTAACATAATATCCATACTGTAGCATCTAAAACTGACATAATAGCTGCCTGGTAGCCTTTAATATTGAGATAAAATCTGTGCCCTCTGAAATTAAAGTAATAGCTTCAAGTGATGTTTTAATACTGATAGTGCATACATACTATAGCACCAAAAACTGATAATATAGCAGCCCTGTAGAATTTCATAGTAATATAATAATTGTAACAGAATATAAAACTTTAATATTAATAAAATATCTATACTGTTGATCTAATTCTGATGAAATGGCTGCCTGTAATCTACAATAGCCATACAATATCCATACCAAAGCTTCTAAAACTAGAATAATAGTGCCCTGTTGCCTTTAATGCTAATAGGTATTCATACTACAGTATTTAAAGCTGATACAATAGCTGAATTGTGGTCTTCCATATCAATGCAATGTCAATATTATAGCATATTGAACTAATTTAGTAGCTTTCCTATGACATTTATAAGCCAATATAATATCTAACTTGTTCACTTTAATACTAACATATTTGTATTGTAGCCTCTGAAACTGATATAATAGCTAATTTATCATCTAAAAGTAATATAGTAGCTGCCCTGTAACTTTAAAACTATTACAGTTTTTATAGTATAACATCAAAATTAATATAATAGCTTCCCAGTGGCTTTTATATTAATATGATATCTGTGCTACAGTATATCCAATACTAATAAAATAGTGGCACTGTGGCTTTAAATACCAATATGACATCCATGGTACTGCAACTCAAGCTAACATAATAGATGATTTATGTCTTTTAATCTTACTATAATATCCCTATAATAGCATATATTACATAATAGATGATTTCTGGCTTTAAATATTAATATTATATCCATAATATAGCATCTTAAATTAATATTACATATGTCCTGTGTCCTTAGTACACATATTATATCCATAGTGTTGGATTTAAAACTAGTATAATAGATACCTTGTGGACATTAATACTAATATGATATCCATACTGTAGCTCCTTAACTTAATATAGTAGCTGCCTGGGCCCTTTAATATGATATGTAATATGATAAACATATTGTGCTCTTTAAAACTAAAGTAATAACTGTTCTGTGTCCTTTAGTGCTGATATAATATATCATGAAAAACTAATGTAATAACTTCCTTGTGTCCTTTAATACTGATAGTATAGCATCCAAAACTAATATGATAGCTGTCCTCTAGACTTTAATATCATAATATTCATACTGTGACCTCTAAATTTAATATAATAGCTGTCTTGTGGCCTTTATTACTGGTTTGTTATTCATACTATACCATGGAAACCTGATTAAATAACTGTTCTGTGGCCTTTAATATTAATAGGATTTCATATCATAGAAAAAATGATATAAGAGGTCTTTATTACTAATAGATGCAAACTATAATATATAAAACAAGTAAGTAGCTGTGCAATAGAATTTAATACTAAGTGACATCCATGCTAAAGCATGTTAAACTAATAGCTCCCCTGTAGCTTTTGATACTAATATAATAGCCTCCAAAACTGATGTAATACATGTCCTGTGGCCTTTAATAATAATGTTATATCATTCCTATAACCTGTGAAGCTAATTTAATAAGTTTCTTATGAAATTTAATATTCATTTAATATCCATATTATAAATCTAAAACTGATAAATGTGTGCTTCATATAAAAATGGTAAATAGGCCCTATAGTATTAATATGATATTGTATCACCTTAAACTAATATAATATCAGCTTTGTGGCCATAAAACTAATATGATACTTATAGGATAGTATTAAAATCAATATACTGCCATGTTGACTTTAATGCTAACATGATATTCATACTTGAGTATCTAATAGTACATAAGTATTGACCTGGAGTGTTTAATTCTAATATGATATTCATATTGGAACATCTGAAACTGATGCAATAGTTGTCCTGTGGCCTTTGATATTTCTATGATATCCATCCTATAGTATCCAAAGCTAATAAAATATATTAGATACCTGTGGCTTTTAATATTAATATAATATCCATACTGCAGCATTTAAAATAATAGATGCACTGTAGCCTTAATAAAAAATAATTTGTTTGAATATGCTCACGTGTGAGACAATGTAAGGAAGTTTAAAGGTGAAATGATGGGTTATGAGAGCTTTAACCCAAATTAGTAATCCTCTGACAGGAATTAACTGAGTGGTAACTGCAGGCTGATAGTGTGTAGCTGGAGGAGGTGGGTCATTGAGGCTGTGCCTTTGGGGTACATATTTGGTGAGCTGAGCTTAGGTTCTCTGCTTCCTGATCACAACTTTCTTTCACCACATTCTTCTGCCCCACCTTAAGCCCCAAGGAATAGAGTTGGCCATCTATTGGCTGAGATCTCTGAAACTGTGAGCCCCTAAATGAACTTTTCCTCCTTTAAAATTGTTCTTGTCAGGTCCTTTGGTCAAAGCAGCAAAAAAGATGACAGAAATAATAATATACATGTCATAGATCTAAAATAAATACAATAGTTGCCCTGATGCCTTCAATGCTAATATGATATTAAGAGTGTAACATCTAAAACTGATATATAATAGTTTCCCTGTGACATTTAATGTTAATATAATATTCATGCCATAATATCCAAAAGTAACATTATAGCCTCCTTATAGCCCTTTATACTAAAGCAACATCCATATTATAGCATTTCAAGCTAATATAATATATTCCCTGTTGCCCTTAAAGCTAATGTAATACATACCATTGCATCTAAAATTGATATAATAGCTGCTCTGTATCCTTTAATATCAATAGACATCCTTATTATAGCATCTTAACTTGATATAATACTTGCTCTTTGGCCTTAATATTTATATGATACCCATTATAGAATCTAAAACTGATAAAATATTAGCCCTGTGGCCCTTATAGGTAATATACCCAAACTATATCTCCTAAAACTAATATAATTGCTAGACTGTGGCATTTAACATTAATATTTTATCCATATTATGCCCTCTAAAACTAAGGAAATAGCCCTCTTGTCATTTTAAGTAAAATATCCATATGATAGCAATAAACCCTATAATATAGCATATCCATATGATAGCATATAAAGTTAACATAATAGCTGACCTCTGGCATTTAATAGTAATCTGTTGGGCTGGGGATGTGGCTCAAACGGTAATGTGCTGACCTGGTATGCACTGGGTTCGATCCTCAGCACCACATAAAATAAAATAAAGATGTTGTGTCCAGTGAAAAGTGAAAAAGAAATATTAAAAAATTCTCTCTCTCTCTCTCTTCTCTCTTCTCTCTTTCTCTCTAAGAAAAAATAGTAATTTCTTATCCAAAGTATAGTACCTAAACTAATATAATTCCTTATGCTAATAGACTAGTCATTGCATAGCATATAAAACTAATATAATAACTGAACTTTGGAGCTTTAATATTAATGTAATATGTATACTACAACATCTCAAAGTACTGAAAGAGCATCCCTGTGCATTTGCCATTTATATTTTATCCATACTGTGGCCTGCTAATGGAATATTATAGCTCTTTGTGGCTGTTCATATTAATATCCACTCAATAGCATCTAATGCTAATATAAGAGATGCCCTATGGCCTTTAATACTAATTCAGTATCAATACTGTGACCCCTAATACTAAAATAATAATTCTCCTGTGGCCTTTTAATATTACATAATATTCAGTTATAGCAATTATATGAATATAATTCCTACCCTATGGCCTTTAGTACTAATATGATATCCATATTATAGCATCTGTTAATGATCAAAAAGAAGTCCTCTTACCTTTGTACTGTTATGATATTCATATTATAGCATCTAAACTAATACAATTGTTCTCTTATGACCTTTAATTCCTATATTTTTACCATAGCATCTCAATCTAGTATAACATCTCTATAGCTTTTCATGCTAATGTAATATTCTTACAATTACATCTAAAAGTGATATAATAGCTACCATGTGGTCTTTAATACTGATATTATATTCATGTTAGATCATTAAAAACTGATAGAGTAGCTTCCCTGTGGCTTTATTAGTAATATGACATTCTTATTACAGCATCTAAAATTGATATGATAGCTACCTTTAATATTAATATGATATCCATAATATAGTGTCCAAAGCTGATATAATATCTGCAATGTGCATTTCATAGCTAATATGATATCTTTATTAAAGCATTTAAAAACATATGACATCCTTACTAAAGCATTTAAAAACATTATAAGCCAGGCGCAGTGGCACATGCCTGTAATCCCAGTGGTTTGGGAGGCTGAGACAGGAGAATTGTGAGTTCAAAGCCAGCCTCAGTAACTGTGAGTCTTTAAGCAACTCAGTGAGACCCTGTCTCTAAACAAACTACAAAATAGGGCTGATGATGTTGCTCAGTAGTCAAGTGCCCCTGAGTACAAACCTGATTGATTGATAGATAGATAGATAGATAAATAAATAAATAAAATATAATAGCTGCATAATGGTATTTAATACTATTATTATATCTATACGTTAGTATTGAAAATGAATATTATAGCTTCTCTGTGGCCTTTTGTATTAATGTAACCATAGCATTGCATTGAAAACTGATATAATAGCAGCCTATGGCTTTTAATTCTATCGTGATATACATGTGGCATCTAAAACTCATATAAGAGCTGTCTTATTGCCTTTAATAGTAATATAATATCCATATTGTAGCATCTAAAAATAATTTAAAAAACTACACAGTGGTGTTTTATGCTAATATATATCCCTAGTGTAGAATCCTTACTAAAACAACAGGTGCCTTATAGCCTCTAATACTATTATTATATTCATAGTATGCCTTCTGAAATTGATTTAATAGCTGCACTGTCACTTTTAATATTTCTATGATATTCATACTATTGATCTGAAAGTAATATCTATTCTGTGGCCTTTGATGCTAATATGATATCATACTATGGCATTCAAAACTAATATACTGGCAGTCCATTGTTGATTAAAATTAATATATTATTCACATTATATAATCTGAAGCTAAAGCAATTGTACTTACCTTTGTACTGTTATGATATTCATATCATATTGCTGCTCTGTGGTCTTTAATACTATTATAATACCCATACTATAGCATCTAAAGCTAATATAATAGCTGTACTGTGGCCTTTAATATTACTGTGATATCCTAGTATAGCATCTAAAACTAAATACAACTACCTTTTTGCCTTTAATTGTTTTAACATTAATATTGTAGCATCATGTTTTATATATTAATGTAATATTCATATTGAACATAAAAAATTAATAGCTTCCCCGAGGCCTTTAATGCTAATATATGTACTATTGCATCTAAAAATAATAAAATTAATCAAATACATGTCCTAGTGCCCTTTATATTAATATGATGTTGATATTATACCATGTAAGAATGACATAATAGCTTCCCTGTGGTCTTTAATAATAATGTGATATTCAGGGGCTGGGGTTGTAGCTCAGTAATAGAGTGTTTGCCTAGCATGTGTGAGGTGCTGGATTCATTCCTCAACACCACATATAAATAAATAAATAAATAAATAAATAAAGTTCATTAAAACCTAAAAATATTAAAAAAATAATAATGTGATATCCATCGATCCCCAGCACCACCGAAAAAAAAATAATGTGATATCCATACTATAGCATGTAAAACAAATGTAATAGCTGTCTTTTCCTTAATATACTCTCTGTATTATAGATTCTAAAACTAATACGATGGATGCCCTGTGGTCATTAATATAAATGAACTATTCATACTATACCTTATTAATATATGTGTATATATATATATATATATAATATATGTCCTATGGCCTTTAATACTAATGTGATAACCATATTTTGCCTCTATTACAAATGTAGTAGCTGCCACATGGCCTTTAATACTAATATGATCTGTAGGAGCTGGGTTTATACCTCAGTGGTAGAGCATTTGCCTTGCACATGTGAGGCACTGGGTTTGATTCTCAGCACCACATAAGATAATAAAATAAAATAAAGATATTGTGTCCATCTTAAAAAATGAACACCTTTTAATTTGTTCAGAGTCAAATTAAATGTGTGAGTCAAACTGGAGCTTAGGAAGGTGTGATTGTTAAAACATCATGACCACTAAAGAGTTGCTAAATACTTTGCCCAGAGACAATAGGAAAGAAGACTTGAGTGCATCTCAGGAATTGGCAAAACCACCCCAGTTTCAGGCTCAAAGATTTAAATTTTCTTTCTTTTTTGTGCCAGAAATTGAACCCAGAGGTACTTAACCACTGAGTCATATCCTCAGCCTTTTAAAATATTTTATTTAGAGACAGGATCTCACTGAGTTGCTCAGGGCCTTGCTAAATTGCTGAGGCTGACTTTGAACTTGCAATCTCAGCCTCCTAAACTGCTGGGATTAGAATCAGGCACCACCCTGCAGCTGACCCTTGACTAGGACAGGACCTCCTGGGAAGGGGTACCTGCGCAGTGTCCAGAGGTCATCTGCATGGAGGCAGGAAGCCCCTCCTTATTTTCTGTGCTCAGCCCTATGGGGAAAGGTGTCTACTCTCAGTATACTGACCGCCAGCCCCCCTTCCCTTCCACCTATCTGACTTTCTCTTGGATTACTCCAAGCTCGTTCTATGCTCACTTTCTCAAAGGGCCAGCTGGGCCCAGTGGGCATAGGTGAGACTGTAAAATGAATAAAATATCTTCCTTTTGGCCTTCAAGAGTAATATGATATGCACTATGGTGTCTAGAAAATATTATAATACCTTCCCTGTGGTCTTTAATACTAATGATATCCATGCTATAGTACCTAAGACTAATAGGTGCTTGTTGTGTTTAATATTAATGATGTCCATATTATACCTTCCAAAAACTAATATAGCTGCTCTGTGACCTGTAATATAAACATAATATCCATACTGTAGCATCTAAAACTAACATAATAGCTACCTGGTAGCCTTTAATATTGAGATAAAACTGTGGCCTCTGAAATTAATGTAATAGCTGTCAAGTGATGTTTTAATACTGAGAGTGCATACATACTATAGCACCAAAACTGATAATATGGCAGCCCTGTAGAATTTCATAGTAATACAATAATTATAACAGAATATAAAACTTTAATATTAATAAAATATACTGTTGATCTAAATCTGATGAAATGGCTGCCTGTAATCTATAATAGCCATATAATATCCACACCAAAGCTTCTAAAACTAGAATAATAGTGCCTTGTGGCCTTTAATGCTAATAGGTATTCATACTACAGTATTTAAAGCTGATACAACAGCTGAATTGTGGTCTTCCATATCAATACAATGTCAATATTATACCATATTGAACTAATTTAGTAGCTTCCCTATGACATTTATAGGCCAATAGAATATCTAACCTGTTCACTTTAATACTAACATGATATTTGTACTGTAGCGTCTGAAACTGATATAATAGCTAATTTATCATCTAAAAGTAATATAGTAGCTGCCCTGTAATTTTAAAACTATTACAATTTTTATAGTATAGCATCAAAATTAATATAATAGCTTCCCAGTGGCTTTTATATTAATATGATATCTGTGCTACAATATATCCAACACTAATAAAATAGTGGCACTGTGGCTTTAAATACCAATATGATATCCATGCTACTGCAACTCAAGCTAACATAATAGATGATTTATGTCTTCTAATCTTACTATAATATCCCTATAATAGCATATATTACATAATACATGATTTCTGGCTTTAAATATTAATATTATATCTATAATAGAGCATCTTAAATTAATTTTACATATGTCCTGTGTCCTTATGACAAATATTATATCCATACTGTTGGATTTCAAACTAGTATAATAGATACCTTGTGGACTTTAATACTATGCTATTCATACTTTAGCTCCTAAACTTAATATAGTAGCTGCCAGGGCCCTTTAATATGATATGTAATATGATAAACATATTTTGCTCTTTGAACCTAAAGTAATAACTGCTCTATGGCCTTTAGTGATAATATAATATACTATGAAAAACTAATGTAATAACTTCCTTGTGTCCTTTAATATTGATAGTATAACATCCAAAACTAATATGATAGCTGCCCTCTAGACTTTAATATCATAATATTCATACTGTGACCTATAAATTTAATACAATAGCTGTCTTGTGGCCTCATTACTGGTTTGTGATTCCTAGTATAACATGGAAAACTGATTAAATAACTGTTCTGTGACCTTTAATATTAATATGATTTCCATATTATAGCAAAAAATGATATCGGAGGTCTTTATTACTAATAGATGCAAACTATAATATCTAAAACATGTTAGTAGCTGTGCAATAGAATTTAATACTAAGTGACATCCATGCTAAAGTGTGTTAAACTAATAGCTCCCCTGTAGCTTTTCATAGTAATATTATAACCTCTAAAACTGATGTAATAGATGTCCTGTGGCCTTTAATATTAATGTTACATCATTCCTATAACCTGTGAAGCTAATTTAATAAGTTTCTTATGAAATTTAATATTCATTTAATATCCATATTATAAATCTAAAACTGATAAATATAAATACGTGATAAATATGTGCTTCATATAAAACTGGTAAATAGGTCCTATAGTATTAATATGATATTGTATCACCTTAAACTAATATAATATCAGCTTTGTGGCCATTAAACTAATATGATATGTACAGGATAGTATTAAAATCAATATACTGCCATGTTGACTTTAATGCTAACATGATATCCATACTTGAGTATCTAATAGTACATAATTATTGATCTGGAGTGTTTAATTCTAATATGATATTCATATTGGAACATCTGAAACTGATGCAATAGTTGTCCTGTGGCCTTTGATATTTCTATGATATCCATCCTATAGTATCCAAAGCTAATGAAATATATTAGCTACCCCGTGGCCTTTAATATTAATATAATACCCATACTGCAGCATTTAAAATAATAGATACACTGTGGCCTTAATACCAAATAATCGGTTTGGATATGCTCATGTGTGAGACAATGTAAGGAAGTTTAAAGGTGAAATGATGGGTTACGAGAGCCTTAACCCAAATTAGTAATCCTCTGACAGGAATTAACTGAGTGGAAACTGCAGATGGATAGTGTGTAGCTGGAGGAGGTGGGTCATTGAGGCTGTGCCTTTGGGGTACATATTTGGTGAGCTGAGCTTAGGTTCTCTGCTTCCTGATCACCACTTTCCTTCATCACATTCTTCTGCCCCACCTTAAGCCCCAAGGAATAGAGTTGGCCATCTATTGGCTGAGGTCTCTGAAACTGTGAGCCCCTAAATGAACTTTTCCTCCTTTAAAATTGTTCTTGTCAGGTCCTTTGGTCAAAGCAGTGAAAAAGATGACTGAAATAATAACATACATGACATAGATCTAAAATAAATACAATAGTTGCCTTGATGCCTTTAATACTAATATGATATTAAGAGTGTAACATCTAAAACTGATATATAATAGTTTCTCTGTGACATTTAATGTTAATATAATATTCATTCCATAACATACAAAACTAACATTAGAGCCTCCCTATAGCCTTTTATACTAACGTAATATCCATATTAGAGCATTTCAAGCTAATATAATATCTTCCCTGTGGCCCTTACAGCTAATGTAATACATACCATTGCATCTAAAATTGATATAATAGCTGCTCTGTATCCTTTAATATCAATAGACATCCTTATTATAGCATCTTAACTTGATATAATATTTGCTCTTTTGCCTTAATATTTATATGATACCCATAATAGCATTCAAAACTGTTAAAATATTAGCCCTGTGGCCCTTATAGGTAACATGATACCCAAACTATATCGCCTAAAACCAATATAATAGCCAGATTGTGGCATTTAACATTAATATTGTACCCATATTATGCCCTCTAAAAGTAATAAATAGCCCTCTTGTCATTTTAAGTAAAATATCTATATGATAGCAATAAACATTATGATATAGCATATCCATATGATAGCATATAAAGTTAACATAATAGCTGACCTCTGGCATTTAATAGTAATCTGTTGGGCTGGGCATGTGGCTCAAGCAGTAATGCGCTGACCTGGCATGCACAGGGTGCTGGGCTTGATTCTCAGCACCACATAAAATAAAATAATGATGTTGTGTGCACTGAAAACTGAAAAATAAATATTAAAAAATTCTCTCCTCTCTCTCTCTATCTCTCCTCTCTCTCCTTCCTCTCTCTCTCTCTCTCTCTCTCTCTCTCTCTCTCTCTCTCTCTTTAAAAAATAGTAATCTGTTATCCAAAGTATAGTACCTAAACTAATATAATTCCTTTTACTAATAGGATAGTCATTGCATAGCATATAAAACTAATATAATAACTGAACTTTGGAGCTTTAATATTAATGTAATATGTATACTACAACATGTCAAAGTACTGAAAGAGCATCCCTGTGCATCCTGTGCATTTGCCATTTATATTTTATCCATACTGTGGCCTGTTAATGGAATATTATAGCTCTTTGTGGCTGTTCATATTAATATCCACTCAATAGCATCTAATGCTAATATAAGAGATGCCCTATGGCCTTTAATACTAATTCAGTATCAATACTGTGACCCCTAATACTAAAATAATAATTCTCCTGTGGCCTTTTAATATTACATAATATTCAGTTATAGCAATTATATGAATATAATTCCTACCCTATGGCCTTTAGTACTAATATGATATCCATATCATAGCATCTGTTAATGATCAAAAAGAAGATCATTAACAGATTACCTTTGTACTGTTATGATATTCATATTATAGCATCTAAACTAATACAATTGTTCTCTTATGACCTTTAATTCCTATATTTTTACCATAGCATCTAAATGTAGTATAACATCTCTGTAGCTTTTAATACTAATGTAATATTCTTACAACTACATCTAAAATTGATATAATAGCTATCATGTGGTCTTTAATACTGATATTATATTCATGTTAGATCATTAAAAACTGATAGAGTAGCTTCCCTGTGGCTTTATTAGTAATATGACATTTTTATTACAGCATCTAAAATTGATAGCTGCCTTTAATATTAATATGATATCCATAATATAGTGTCCAAAGCTGATATAATATCTGCAATGTGCATTTCATAGCTAATATGACATTCTTACTAAAGCATTTAAAAACATTATAAGCCAGCCGCAGTGGCACATGCCTGTAATCCCAGTGGTTTGGGAGGCTGAGACAGGAGAATTGTGAGTTCAAAGCCAGCCTCAGCCACTGTGAGTCTTTAAGCAACTCAGTGAGACCTTGTTTCTAAACAAACTACAAAATAGGGCTGATGATGTTGCTTAGAGGTCAAGTGCCCCTGAGTTCAATCCCTGACAAATAAATAAATAAATAAATAAATAAATAAATAAATAAATAAATAAAATAAAATAGCTGCATAATGGTATTTAATACTATTATTATATCTATTCTATAGTATTGAAAATTAACATTATAGCTTCTCTGTGGCCTTTTGTATTAATGTAACCATAACATTGTATTGAAAACTGATATAATAGCAGCCCTGTGTCTTTTAATTGTATCGTGATATACATGTGGCATCTAAAACTGATACAAGAGCTGTCTTATTGCTTTTAATACTAATATAATATCCGTATTGTAGCATCTGAAAATAATTAAAAAAACTACACAGTGGTGTTTTATGCTAATATGATATCCCTAGTGTAGAATCCTTACTAAAACAATAGGTGCCTTATAGCCTCTAATACTTATTATATTCATAGTATGCCTTCTGAAATTGATTTAATAGCTGCACTGTCACTTTTAATATTTCTATGATATTCATACTATTGATCTGGAAGTAATATCTATTCTGTGGCCTTTGATGCTAATATGATATCATACTATGGCATTCAAAACTAATATATTGGCAGTCCATTGTTGATTAAAATTAATATATTATTCACATTATTTAATCTAAAGCTAAAGCAATTGCATCCCTGTGGTCTTTAATACTATTATAATACCCATACTATAGCATCTACAGCTAATATAATAGCTATACCATGGCCTTTAATATTACTGTGCATCAAAACCTAAAAATATTAAAATTAATAATAATGTGATATCCATACTATAGCATGTAAAACAAATTTAATAGCTATTTTGTCCTTAATATACTGTCGATATTATAGATTCTAAAACTCATATGATAGATGCCCTGTGGTCTTTAATATAAATGAAGTACTCATACTATATCATATTAATATATATAATATATGTCCTATAGCCTTTAATACTAATGTGATAACCATATTTTGCATCTATTACAAATGTAGTAGCTGCCACATGGCATTTGATAGTAATATGATATCTGTAGGAGTGGATTTATACCTCAGTGGTAGAGCATTTGCCTTGCACATGTGAGGCACTGGGTTTGATTTTCAGCACCACATAAGATAATAAAATAAAAAAAAAGATATTGTGTCCATCTTAAAAAAAGAACACCTTTTAATTTGTTCAGAGTCAAATCAAATGTGTGAGTCAAACTGGAGCTTAGGAAGGTATGATTGTTAAAACATCATGACCACTAAAGAGTTGCTAAATACTTTGCCCAGAGACAATAGGAAAGAAGACTTGAGTGCATCTCAGGAATTGGCAAAACCACCCCAGTTTCAGGCTCAATGATTTAATTTTTCTTTCTTTTTTTGTACCAGGAATTGAACACAGAGGTACTTAACCACTGAGTCACATCCTCAGCCTTTTAAAATATTTTATTTAGATACAGGATCTCACTGAGTTGCTCAGGGCCTTGCTAAATTGCTGAGGCTGACTTTGAACTTGCAATCCTCTTGCCTCAGCCTACTAAGCTGCTGGGATTATATTCAGGCACCATCTTGCCTTGCTCAAAGTTTTAAAAATAAAAATTCCTTTGAGAAGAGACCAGTGAGGCACCATGAATGAAGAGAGGGGTCTAAGAGGTTATTTCACCATGCTTAGCTGACCAGGCACTCAGCAGTTGTTATAGCCATGGTCTTAGGAGGTTTGTCTACTGCTCGAGATGTTGGCAGATCTTGGTATCAACTACATGGTGCTGTTTTTTTAGGTTTGCAAGACATTGGCATTAGGGGTTCATGGAGGCTCCCACTGGGATTTCAAAGGAAAACCTGGAAGGTCAGGAAAAATGTATTAGAGTTGCAATACCAGCAGGCAGTTCCTGAGAGGATGAAGAAAACTATAGTGGGTACTCCTGAGATTAAGAGATGCTATTAATATGGATCATTTTCCAAGGAAACCCATATGAATTGAACAGACACAAGTCAAGCTAGGCCATGTGGACCGCTATTAACAAAGCCATAGGAATGGAGATGCACAAGTCCTTTGGAGAGAACATCACAATGTTATTTGCCCAAAATATGCTTGATGTGGAACTACAGATCTTGTTTGCCCAGTTGGATTTTGGTCTTGTTTTGGTCCCATCTCTTCTTTCTATGCCCCTATTTATCACTTGTAGAATGGAAATGTCTAATCCATGCCATTATATATTGGATTATATAGCTTGCTTTGATTGTTATGGGGTCTCATGCTGATTTTTCCTTAAGTTTCAGAAGAGGTTTTGGACTTAGACTTTTGGGGAATACTGGAACTGTTAAGAACATGTGGACTCCTGGATATGAACTCAATGTATTTTGCATCCTGAGATGGACATGAACTTTTGAGGGCCAAGGGCAGAATATTATGGTTTAGATATGAAGTATTACTCTAAAACTCATGTGTGAGAAAAGGTAAGAAAGATTTAAGGGTGAAATTATTTAGTTATGAGAGACTTAACCTAGTGAGTGCATTAATCCACTGATAGTGTTTAACTGGATGTTAACTGTAGGAAGGTAGTGTGTAGCTGGAGAAGGTGGGTCACTGGGGGCATTTCTTTGGAGTATATATTTGTCTCTGGTGAGCAGAACTCTCTATCTGCTTCCTCTTTGCCATGTTCTGATTTGCTTCCTACCTCTATACCATTTGGGCAAGAGCTGTGGAGTTGGTCTTCTATGGACTGAGACCTGGAAAATATAAGTGTCAAATAAAATTTTAATTCTCTAAAAATTGTTCTTGTCAGGAATTTTAGACACAATGGCAAAAAGCTTACTAAAACAATACTGTACTATCTATAAATAATATAATAGTGGCCCTTTGTCCTCTTATGTCAGTAATATAGCATCTAAAATTAATAGTTACCCTGTGGCATTTAATCATTATGATCTAAATACTATAGCATCCGAAACTAAGATAATACCTGCAATGGCCTTTAATATTACTATGATATCCATAATATTGCAAGTAAAACTAATATTATAGCTTCTCTGTGTCCTCTGATATTAATGTAATATCAATAATGTGGTCACAGGGTAGGTGTCATATTACTTTTATAGATCACTGTATGGATATTAATATTAAATGTAAGGAAAAAAAAGAGACATAGAAGATGTAGAGTCAGAATGACAGAATGGCAGAATGGTCAAGCTGCCAGCTTTATTTATATCAATAGGTTGCATTAGGTCATTGGCATCAGTAATATACTATTGTTTATTGTGTCATTTGGAAGGTTATAGAGTTAGCATCGTTATGCAGCTTATTCCTCAGTTACATTCTACAGTTACAATATGCAATGTTAGAAGCTTTGTGTAGCTATCAATAAAGTTTGTTGTTTACAGTTACTGTTAGGTGGACAGGTCCAGGAGCATGGAAGCTTGGTGAAACATTTTTATTGTATAACAAGAGTGTTTCTTTATTCCCAGGAGCTGTGTGCCTGAGATCAAGGCCAAAGCTGATAAGACTCCAGCACAAAGCCTTCTAATGCAGGACATTGCTATAGCAGGTAGGCATCCCGTGTCTTTGCACAGAAGTTTTCCTAGCATCCAGGCATTTCTCGACTTGGCACAGAAACTTCCTAGCCACCAAGCATGCCACATTTATGAAGCCATCAGAGACCCCAGTCCCAAACACAGAACCCTTGTGGGCCAAAGGGAAGCTTTAAGGCCAAAGGAAAGCTGTTATATCAGTTTTACATGCTATAATGTGGATATAATATTAGTTTTAAAACTGAAGAGCTGCCTGTGACCTTTTAATACAAACATGTCATCCATACTATGAAATTGTAATGGATATAATAGCTCCCCTGTGAACTTTATAACTAATATGGTATCCATATTAAGGCATCAAAAATTGACATAGTAGCTGAAATGTGTAATTTAGTGTTAATATTATATCCATACTGTGGACCTAAAACTAATCACATACCTTTTCTGTGGTCTTTCATATTAATACAATATCCATATTATAGCGTCTAAAACTAATATAGTAGCTGCCCTGTAGCTTTTAGAACTAATATGATATCCAAATTATAACATTTGCCAAGGACCGTTAATATTAATATGATATTGATAAACTAGCATCTAAAACTAATAAAATATTTGCCTGTGACCTTTAATACTAATATGATATTCACATATACCATCAAAAGCAATACATGAACTTGCCTATGGCCTTAAATATTAATATAATATTCATACTGTGACATCAAAAACTAATATAATAGCTATCCTGTGAATTTTTAAAAATATTGTTTTAGTTGTTGATGGACACAATACGTTTACTTTATTTATGTTTTTTAATGTGGTGCTGAGGATTGAACTCAGTGCCTCACATGTGCTAGGCAGGCTCTCTACAAATGAGCCACAACCCCAGACCAACTACCCTGTGACTTTTAATAATAATATAACATCCATAACTTTTAATAATAATATAACCCATAAAACTAATATTGTAAATTCCCTGTGTATTATATTAATATAATCATTATATTATCATTATATTATTATTATTTATTATATCAATATAACATCCTTCCTATAGTATCTAAAACTGAATAGTTCTTCTATGGCCTTTAATACTAATAAAACATCCATACTATAGCTATTAAAAGTGGCATAATAGTTTTCTTGCAGCTTTTAATAGTATACCAACATGATATCCATACTCTACCATCTAAATATAACAAAATAGCTTCCCTGGAGTCTTTAATAATAATGTAATATAGTACTACAACATCTACAACAAATAGAATAGCTAATATCTTATGGCCTTACATACTATCTGATTTATATTATTAGAGAATACTGACAAAATAGCTGCACTGTGAATCTTTAACACAAACATGTTAGCCACATAATGGCATGTAAAACTGATACAACAGCTGTCCTGTGACCTTTACTACTAACTTTATCCATATGATAGCTTTGAAAATTGATATATCACCTGCCTGTGGATTTAGTGTTAATATTTTATCCTTACTATGGCATCTAAAACTAATTTAATAGGTTTCCTGTGGATTTTAGTACTAATATAATATTAATTATATAGAATCTAAATCTAATGCAATATCTGCCTTGTGATCTTTAATACTAATAAGATATCTATACAATAGAACCTAAAATTAACATTATAGGTGTCCTGTGGCCTTAAATACTGATATGATATTCATATTATAGCATCAAAATTGAATATAGTAACTGCCTGTGTTTTTCAATTCTAATATGATATGCATATTATTGGATCAAAACCTAAGATAATGGATGCCATGAAGCTTTTAATAATAAGATATTCATATTATAGTATGTGAAATGAATAGCTGCACTGCCTCCTTTATTACTAATATAATACTCGAGTGGCTTTTATTATTAACTCAAACTCCATTCTATAACTCCTTAAACTAATAGCTTGTTGTGGCCATTAATATTTATAAAAGAAGTATCCTGTGGCTTCTAGTACTAATATGATAGGTAGCCTTGAATATTAATATAATATCCATATTATGAACTAAAAAAAATATACTAGCTGCCCTGTGATCTTCAATATTAATATATAAACTGTACTATAGCATATAAAACTAATATCATAGCTGCTTTGTGGTCTTTAAGATGATATCCAAAGTATATCATTTGAAGCTTACATAATTGTTGCCCTTTGGCATTTAATATTAATAGTATATCCATAACAGAACATCTAGAACTAATATACCTTTAATACTAATACTGTATTTCCATTGGTATTAAAGATCACATTATGTATGTTATATTAATATTGAAGGCCACAGTTCAGCTATTCTATTGGTATTAAATGTGACTGGGTGGGTGTGTATATACTAATATTTATGACCTCTAATACTTACATAAAATCCAAAATATAGGATTGGAAACAGACATAATAGTTTCCCTATGGCCTTTAATACTAATATAATGTACATATCAGAGTATCTGAAACTGATATAATGTCTACCCTGTGCCTTTAGTATTAATATGATATTCACACTATATCATTTAAAGGTAATATAATAGCTGCTCAGTGTTTTCCAATACTAACATGATATTCACATCATATCATCTAAAACCGACATAACCACTGCCTTGTGCCTTGAATACTAATACAATATTCATGCTATACCCAATAAAATAATGGCTACCCTTCAACCTTTCATAATAATATGATGTGAGGATATTAGCATCTAAAATTGATAATAGCTGCACCATGGCCTTTAATATTGATATAACATCCATACTTGGCTTATGAAACTAAAATAATAGCTGTCCTTTGTTCTTTTAATACAAACACAGAATCCATACTGTAGTATCTAAAATTGATATAAGAAATAATAGCTGCTTTGTGGCCTTTATAACTAACATGATCTCCATACTATAGTATCTAAAATTAATATAATTGCTGCTCTGAAGAATTTAAGATTAAAACAACGTGCAAACTGTAGCACCTAAAACTACTTGCTGTCCTGTGTACTTTAACACCAATATGGTATCCCATATTATAGAATCAAATATTATACATTAAGTGTACTGTGATTTTAATAGTTATATATTCATACTGTAGCAACTAAAGCTGATATAATATATGCCCTGTGATGTTGAATAATTATGCAATAGCCATGCTGTCCATACTAAATTCTCTTAAACTAATATAATGGTGAGTCTCTGGCCTTTAATTCTTGTAAAAACATGTACACTTTAGCATGTCAAAGTGTTCAAATAGCTGCTCTCTGGCCTTTAATATTAATGTAATATCCATATTACAGAATCTAAGGCTAATAAGATAGATGAACTTTAACTTTTTGTGAAATATATATGTATATATTATATATTAACATATAATAATATAGTAATACATTGATGTATTTATTAATATATTAATATATTTTATATATTAATTAAAGGTTAATATAACATTAACCTTTTAATGTGAAATATATGCACACATATATTTTTCAGTCTCTGAAACAAATGTAATATATTCTCTGAGTCCTTATTACTAATATCCACAGTGCAGCATCTGACATCTGATATATTAGTTGCACTATGGCTATTAATATTAATATGATATCCATGCTACAGCATCAAAAGTTTAAAAAAAAAGTTGACTTTTGGCCTTCAATACTAACATAATATGTATACTATAGCATCTTAAACTACTATGAGAGCCATCCTGTTGCCTTTACTACTATATCCATAATCTGGCTTCTAAAACTGATGTAATAGCAGCCCTATGTCCTTTAGTATTAATGTAACATATTTCCTACATCAAAACTTGAAAAATAGCTACCCTGAAACTTCAGTATTACTATAATATCCATACTATTGCATCTAAAACTGTCCTGTGTACTGTGTACTGTAGCATCTAAAACTGATGTAACAGTTGTCCAGTTGCCTTTGGTATTAATATAACATTCATACTAGTGCATCTGCAACAAATTTAGGAGCTGTCCTGTCTTTTAATAATATTTTATTCATACTATAGCATTAGAACTGATATTATAGTTGCTCTATGGTCTTTCATATTAATGTGATAATCATACTCTTGCATTGAAAACCGATACCATAACTATCCTCTAGCTTTTAATTTAATGTGATATATATCATTTAAAATCAATATAGTAGCTGCCCTGTGGCATTTAATACTAACATCATATTCATATTGTAGCATCAAAAATGGATGTAAGAGCTGTTCTGTGGTCTTTTATACTAATATGATATCCATAGTGTAACATATAACACTAGCATACTAGCTGTTCATTTGTCCTTATTAGTAGCATGTTATCCACATGTGGCATCTAAAGCTAATAAAATAGCTTCCCTGTAGCCTTAAAGACTATTATGATATCCACACTATAGCTTCTAAAGCTAATATATTATCTTCCTTGTGGCCCTTAATGCTTATATAATATACATATTACAGCCTCTAAAGCCAATGTGATAAACATCCTTTGGCTTTTAATATTAATATAATATCCATACTTTGGTCACAAGACTGAAATAATAACTGCCCTGTGGTCTTTAATATTAACATAATATGCATAATTTGGCCTCTAAAACTAAGATATTAGCTGCCCTGTGGTCTCTAATATTAATATAATACATATAGTGTGGCCTATTTTATAATATAATGGCTGTCCTGTGACCTCTAGGACAAATATGATATCTATAACATAGTATTCAAAACTAACAAAATAGCTGGCCCATAGTGATTATAATAAATATATTACATGTATTATAGATTCCAAAAGTAATACAATTGCTGCCCTCTGGAACTTTGTAGTAATATGATATCCATTCTGTACAATCTAAAACTAATATAATTGCAACAATGTGGCTTTTTATATGAATATAATATCCATACTAAAGTATATAGCTTTCCGGTGGCAATTATAATTTATACAATATAGGTATTATACATTTTAAAACTAATGTAACAGGTGCTCTTTGACTTTACTTTTAATATCCATACTGTAGCATCTAAAATTAATATAATGACTGACCTGTGACCATTAGTACTAACATGATATCAATACAACAGCATTGAAACTGATATATTAATGTTCTGTAGCTTTTAATATTAACCTAACATCTTTAATATAGCATTTAATGCTCATATGATAGTTGCCCCATGGCCTCTAATATTAATATGATATAGATACTATAGGAACTAATTAATTTAATAACTGACCTGTCTCCTTTTTTATTAATATAGTACCTATACTGTGACCTCAAAAAGTAATTTAATTCCTATTCTATGTCATTTAACATTAATATAGTAGCCATAGTGTTGCCTTTAGAAATAATGTAATAAATTCATTTCTTGCTTGCATAATACACACAATATAGTATCTAAAATTAATGCATAGCTGCACTGAGGCCTTGAGTACCGTGGCATCATCACTTAACTATTTGCCCTACAATCAATATTACTTGCTCTCTGGAAAGTAATATAAATATGATATTCATTGTATGCTATCTAAAATTAATTTAATAGCTACTGTGTTTTCTTTACTATTACTGTGACATCCTACTAGAGTATATAAAACTAAATAATAATTGGTGCACTCTGGCCTTTAGGATAGTGTAGCTTCTGATACTAATATATTAACTATCCTGTGGTCTTTAATGTTAACATTGGAAATTACAAAATATCCTTGGATTTTAATTCCAGCATCTGAAATATAATATAATAGCTGCTCTGTGGTCTTTCATTTTGATATAATAGTCATATTATAGTTTCTAAACCGGATATAATAAGTGGCTTGTGACATTTAATAATAATGTGATACCATATAGTAGCATACAAAACTGATATATGCCTTGTGACTTTTATACTAATGTAACATCTTTATTTTTTTTAATTTTTTAAATATTTATTTTTTTAGGTGTAGATGGACACACATGCCTTTATTTTTTTAAAGAGAGAATTTTTTATTATTTATTTTTTATTTTATTTTTTTAGAGAGAGAGAGAGAGAGAGAGAGAGAGAGAGAGAGAGAGAGAGAGAGAGAATTTTAATATTTATTTTTTAGTTCTCGGCGGACACAACATCTTTGTTGGTATGTGGTGCTGAGGATCGAACTCGGGCCGCACGCATGCCAGGCGAGCACACTACCTCTTAAGCCACTTCCCCAGCCCCATGTAACATCTTTAGTATGATATCTAATACAACTTGGGCCAGCAACAGAGACCGGGGGGTGCTTTCCAGGGAACCCCAGCTAGGAATGAGGGACTCCAAAGTGCCACCAGGAAAGACATCCTGCCCTTGAGGCTCAGGGGGGTGAGAGGACAGGCACATATGCACAATAGTAGACGCTTCCCACCCTCTGCCACACCAGTATTCTTGCTATTCTTCATCTGCTGTTCCTGTGCACAACATTAGCTCAAGAGGATGCCGAGATCTGCCTTCTGTCCATCATGAGCACCTCCGCCAAGGTGAGTGCAGGCTTCCAACTTGCTGGGTCCTCTAAGAGCAGGCAGGGCAGGAATAAGGGTTGGAAATAGGGTTAAGGTAAGAGTAAAGGTTAGGGTTAAAGTTTAGGGGTAAGAGGTTAGGGGTTAGAGGTTAGGAGTTAGAAGTTAGAATTTACAGTTTAGGGTTAAGGTTTAGGGTTTAGGTTTAGGGTTTAGGGTTGGGGTTAGGGTCAGGGTCAGGGTCAGGGTCAGGGTCAGGGGTTAGGGTCAGGGTCGGGGTCGGGGTTAGTGGCAGGGTCAGGGTTTAGGGTTTAGGGTTTAGGGTTTAGGATTAGGGTTAGGGATAGGGTTAAGGTTAGTTAGGGTTAGGGTTAGGGTTAGTTAGGGTTAGGGTTAGGGTTAGGTTTAGGGTTAGGTTTAGGGTTAGGGTTTAGGGTTTAGGGTTTAGGGTTAAGGTTTAGGGTTTAGGATTTAGGGTTAGGGTTAGGGTTACGGTTAGGGCTAGGGCTAGGGCTAGGGCTAGGGCTATTGATGAATTGTCATAGGTACCCTCACCTAGTGAGTACTTGAATATCTTTACTGTGCCTTTTCCCCATCATGGGAATACTACCCTAGTAATGTACTGTCATAGGTACTCTCACCGGGTGTGTACTTGAACATCTTTACTGTGCCTTTTCCCCATCATGGGAATACTAACCTAGATGATATACTGTCATAGGTACCCTCAACTGGTGTGTACTTGAACATCATTACTGTGCCTTTTCCCCATCATAGCATGGAATACTAACCTAGTGATGCACTGTCATAGGTACCCTCACCTGGTGAGTACTTGAATATCTTTACTGTGCCTTTTCCTTATTATAGCATGGGAATACTAACCTAGTGATGTACTGTCATAGGTACCCTCACCTGGTGAGTACGTGAATATCTTTACTGTGCCTTTTCCCCATCATAGCATGGGAATACTAACCTAGTGATGTACTGTCATAGGTACTCTTACCTGGTGTGTACTTGAACATCTTTACTGTGCCTTTTCCCCATCATAGCATGGGAATACGAACCTAGTGATGTACTTCATAGGTACTCTCACCTGGTGTGTACTTGAACATCTTTACTGTGCCTTTTCCCCATCATGGGAATACTAACCTAGATGATGTACTCTGATAGGTACCCTCACCTGGTGTGTACTTAAACATCATTACTGTGCCTTTTCCTCATCATAGCATGGGAATACTAACCTAGTGATGTACTGTCATAGGTACCCTCACCAGGTGTGTACTTGAATATCTTTACTGTGCCTTTTCCCCATCATAGAATGGGAATACTAACCTAGTGATGTACTGTCATAGGTACTCTTACCTGGTGTGTACTTGAACATCTTTACTGTGCCTTTTCCCCATCATGGGAATACTAACCTAGAGATGTACTGTCATAGGTACTCTCACCTGGTGTGTACTTGAACATCTTTACTGTGCCTTTTCCCCATCATAGCATGGGAATACTAACCTAGTGATGTATTGTCATAGGTACCCTCACTTAGTGAGTACTTGAATATCTTTACTGTGCCTTTTTCCCATCATGGGAATACATACCTAGTAATGTATTGTTATAGGTACCCTCACCTGGTGTGTACTTGAACATCTTTACTGTGCCTTTTCCCCATCATAGCATAAGAATACTAACCTAGTGATGTACTTCATAAGTACTCTCACCTGGTGTGTACTTGAACATCTTTACTGTGCCTTTTTCCCATCATAGCATGGGAATACTAACCTAGTAATGTACTGTCATAGGTACTCTCACCTGGTGTGTACTTGAACATCTTTACTGTGCCTTTTCCCCATCATGGGAATACTAACCTAGTGATATACTGTCATTGGTACTCTCACCTGGTGTGTACTTGAACATCTTTACTGTGCCTTTTCCCCATCATAGCAAAAGAATACTAACCTAGTGATGTATTGTCATAGGTACCCTCACCTAGTGAGTACTTGAATATATTTACTGTGCCTTTTCCCCATCATGGGAATACTAACCTAGTGATTTACTGTCATAGGTACTCTTACCTGGTGTGTACTTGAACATCTTTACTGTGCCTTTTCCCCATCATAGCAAAAGAATACTAACCTAGTGATGTATTGTCATAGGTACCCTCACCTAGTGAGTACTTGAACATCTTTACTGTGCCTTTTCCCCTTCATGGGAATACTAACCTAGATGATGTACTGTCATAAGTGCTCTCACCTGGTGAGGACTTGAACATCTTTACTGTGCCTTTTCTCCATCATGGGAATATTAACCTAGTGATGTACTGTCACAGGTACCCTCACCTGGTTTGTACTTGAACATCTTTACTGTGCCTTTTACCCATCATAGCATGGGAATACTAACCCAGTGATATACTATCATAGGTACTCTCACCTGGTGTGTACTTGAATTTCTTTACTGTGCCTTCTCCCCTCATGGGAATACTACCCTAGTGATGTACTTCATAGGTACTCTCACCTGGTGTGTACTTGAACATCTTTACTGTGCCTTTTCTTCATCATGGGAAGACTAACCTAGATGATGTACTGTCATAGGTACCCTCACCTGGTGTGTACTTGAACATCTTTACTGTGCCTTTTCCAGATCATAGCATGGGAATACTAACCTAATGATGTACTGTCATAGGTACCCTCACCTGGTGTTTACTTGAACATCTTTACTCTGCCTTTTCTTCATCATAGCATGGGAATACTAACCTAGATGATGTACTGTCATAAGTGCTCTCACCTGGTGAGGACTTGAACATCTTTACTGTGCCTTTTCCCCATCATGGGAGTACTCACCTAGTGATGTACTTTCATAGGTACCCTCATCTGGTGTGTACTTGAATATCTTTACTGTGCCTTTTCTTCATCATGGGAATACTAACCTAGTGATGTACTGTCATAGGTACTCTCACCTGGTGTGTACTTGAACATCTTTACTGTGCCTTTTTCCCATCATAGCTTGGCAATACTAACCTAGTGATGTACTGTCATAGGTACTCTCACCTGGTGTGTACTTGAACATCTTTACTGTGCCTTTTCTCCATCATGGGAATACTAACCTAGATGATGTACTCTCATAGGTACCCTCACCCGGTGTGTACTTGAACATCTTTACTGTGCCTTTTCCTTATCATAGGATGGAAATACTAACCTAGTGATGTACTGTCATAGGTATTCTCACCTGGTGTGTACTTAAACATCTTTACTGTGCCTTTTCCCCATCATATCAGGGAATACTAATCTAGATGATGTACTATCATAGGTACTCTCACCTGGTGTGTACTTGAATATGTCTACTGTGCGTTTTCCCCATCATGGGAATACTACCATAGAGATGTACTGTCATAGGTACTCTCATCTGGTGCGTACTTGAATATCATTACTGTGCCTTTTTCCCATCATAGCATGGGTATACTAACCTAGTTATGTATTGTCATAGGTACCTTCACCTAGTGAGTACTTGAAATATCTTTACTGTTCCTTTTCCCCATTATGGGAATACTAACCTAGTAATGTACTGTCATAGGTACTCTCACCTGGTGTGTACTTGAGCATCTTTACTGTGCTTTTTCTAATCATGGGAATACTAACCTAGAAGATATACTATTATAGGTACTCTCACCTGGTGTGTACTTGAGCATCTTTACTGTGCCTTTTCTTCATCATTGTAATACTAACCTAGTGATGTACTGTCATAGGTACTCTCACCTGGTGTGTACTTGAACATCTTTACTGTGCCTTTTCCCCATCATGGGAATACTAACCTACTGATGTACTGTCATAGGTACCCTCACCTGGTGTGTACTTGAACATCTTTACTGTGCCTTTTCCCCATCATGGGAAGACTAACCTAGATGATGTACTGTCATAGGTACCCTCACCTGGTGTTTACTTGAACAACTTTACTGTGCCTTTTCCCCATCATGGTAATACTAACCTCGTGATGTACTGTCATAGGTACCCTCACCTGGTGTGTACTTGAACAACTTTACTGTGCCTTTTCCCCATCATGGGAAGACTAACCTAGATGATGTACTGTCATAGGTACCCTCACCTGGTGTGCACTTGAACAACTTTACTGTGCCTTTTCCCCATCATAGCATGGGAATACTAACCTAATGATGTACTGTCATAGGTACCCTCACCTGGTGTTTACATGAACATCTTTACTCTGCCTTTTCTTCATCATAGCATGGGAATACTAACCTAGTGATGTACTGTCATAAGTGCTCTCACCTGGTGAGGACTTGAACATCTTTACTGTGCCTTTTCCCCATCATGGGAGTACTAACATAGTGATTTACTGTCATAGGTACTCTCACCTGTTGTGTACTTTATGATCTTTACCATGCCTTTTCCCCATCATGGGAATACAAACCCTGTGATGTACTGTCATAGGTACTCTCACCTGGTGTGTACTTGAACATCTTTACTGTGCCTTTTTTTCATAATAGCATGGGAATACTAACCTAGATGATGTACTGTAATAAGTGCTCTAACCTGGTGAGGACTTGAACATCTTTACTGTGCCTTTCCCCATCATGAAAATACTAACCTAGTGATATACTGTCATAGGTACCCCTACCTGGTGTGTACTTTAACATCTTTACTGTGCCTTTTCGCCATCATGGGAATACTAACCTAGATGATGTACTGTCATAGGTACTTTCACCTGGTGTGTACTAGATCATCTTTACTGTGCCTTTTCCCCATCATAGCATGGGAATACTAACCTAGTGATGTACTGTCATAGGTACTCCCACCTTGTGAGTACTTTAATATCTTTACTGTGCCTTTTCCCCATCATGAAAATACTAACCTAGTGATGTACTGTCATAGGTACCCTCACCTTGTATGTACTTGAATATCTTTACTGTGCCTTTTCCCCATCATAGCATGGGAATACTAGCCTAGATGATGTACTGTCATAGATACTTTCACCTGGTGTGTACTAGATCATCTTTACTGTGCCTTTTCCCCATCATAGCATGGGAATACTAACGTAGTGATGTATTGTCATAGGTACTCCCACCTTGTGAGTACTTTAATATATTTACTGTGCCTTTTCCCCATCATGAAAATACTAACCTAGTGATGTACTGTCGTAGGTACCCTCACCTTGTGTGTACTTGAATAACCTTACTGTGCCTTTTCCCCATCATAGCATGGGAATACTAACCTAGAAGATGTACTGTCATAAGTGCTCTTACCTGGTGAGAACTTGAACATTTTTACCCTGCCTTTTCCCATCATGGGAATACTAACCTAGTGATGTACTGTCATAGGTACCCTCACCTGGTGTGAACTTGAATATCTTTACTGTTCCTTTTCCCCATCATAGCATGGGAATACTAATCCAGTGATGTATTCTCATAGGTGCCCTCAGTACTGAGTACTTGAATATCTTTACTCTGCCTTTTCCCCATCATGGGAATACTATTCTAGTGATGTACTGTCATAGGTACCCTCACCTGGTGAGTACTTGAATATCTTTACTGTTCCTTTTCCCCATCATAGCATGGGAATACTAACCTAGTATGTACTGTCATAAGTACCCTCACCTGGTGTGTACTTGAGCATCTTTACTGTGCCTTTTTCCCATCATAGCTTGGCAATACTAACCTAGTGATGTACTGTCATAGGTACTCTCACCTGGTGAGTACTTGAATATCTTTACTGTGCCTTGTCACCATCATGGGAATACTAACCTAGTAATGTACTGTCATAGGTACCCTCACCTGGTGTGTTCTTTAACATCTTTACTGTGCCTTTTCCTTATCATAGCATGTGAATACTAACCTAGTGATGTAGTGTCATAGGTACCCTCACCTGGTGTGTACTTGATCATCTTTACTGTGCCTTTTC